>NC_088863.1:37792313-37887230 GCF_032884065.1 Artemia franciscana
CATGTAACCCCTTATCGACATTTTTATCAGGTATTTCAGCGGAAATCACATCATCAATTTCGTTTGAAGTAATTTTTTTATGTAGCCAGATTAGTATATGTGCGTGTGGCAAACCTCGTGTTTGCCATTCCACTGAGTACATCCAGCATCGCACTGACCCAAACACTTCATGTTTTACAAGGTAGTTTATCAGTGATTCTAACTTTTGCCGGAAGACACGTGCCGTAATGTCATGCCTATGAACCGCCGATTGTCCTTGAAGTAAAAGCTGCAGTATCTCGTCCCAAGATTGATTACATGTAAATGTAATAAATAAATCTGGACGACCATAGAAACGAACATACGCAATAGCATCTTGAGCATATTCATGCATATGACGGGGACTGCCAGCATATGACGAAGGTAAAATTGTTAATCTTCCAACGTTTGTGGTATTACCGTCATTTATAACTGCATCTCGCAAATGAATGTATTGTTCAGAGCGGAGCTTGGTCTGATTCAGGCGGATATATAGCAAATGTTCTGATTCAATTTTAGCATACATATCCACGACAAATTGGTGAAACAATTCACGGCATTTTAAAATATAATTTTCTTCATCCTGCCGAATCATTAGTCTATAGGAATAATAATGTATTGCACTGCATTTCTTATTCATTTCTTTGTTAGTGGCTGGATTCATCAATTTAATATTAAAGTGATAGCCGTCGGCTCCATCCCAAAAAATGATAGGATATTGTAGGGCATCGTAGCATCGATGAGTTTCAGCAATTCTTAACAACTGAGCGTTTCGCTTATGTAGAATAATATCTCGAGGTAAAAACTGATCACCGACCATAACGATTGCCACTTCGTCGATAGTCGGAGCATTGTATCTACGCACATGTTGGCCAGGAGGCGTTTTGTCAGCGGAAATAACAATTTTATGAGTATCAGTAGGCATCAAATCGATGGCTGTTTTGAACAGACGCACTAAATTATTATTTTCGTGGAAAAGATGTTGCAATTGGGAAACGATTGTCCTTTCAACGTTGGGAGAAAGTTCGCAACGTGCATTCAATTCAGAATTTCTATCACTGATGAAGTACAATTGTAAAAATTTATGATTCTCGCCTACGAATGGTAGAAGGGACCCTGCTTTATGATAAATTTGCCCTTTTACTTTGAAAGTAGACATAAATTGATCTGGATTTTCGATTTGGGCTCCAAACGACGTCATTTGGAAACATGAGTTGTATTGTCTGAATTTTGACAAAAAACGCTTAGATTCTGACGTAGTTCCAGTAAGGAAAGTCTTCAATGGCTCTGGTGGTGCAGCCAATAGAGGAAGTTTAACTTTTCCTGAGGAGCAACACATTCCCATTGTTTCACCATTGAATTTCAAGGCCTTGCAATAAGGACAAATTTTAGACATTGTCCCGATTTGAACACATCTACTCAAGCTATAATCATCGACTGGGTTGTACCTGAATGCCAGGCGATAACTTTCAGATTGCTCTGATTCCTCGGCACGCTTTCTTTTCTTACTTTCTCTATCAGCAGCAAGCCTGATTTCTTGCTGTTCTTGTAATTCCTCGGCACGTTTTCTTTTCTTACTTTCTCTATCAGCAGCAAGCCTGATTTCTTGCTGTTCTTGTAATTCCTCGGCACGCTTTCTTTTCTTACTTTCTCTATCAGCAGCAAGCCTGATTTCTTGCTGTTCTTGTAATTCCTCGGCCCGCCTTCTTTTTTCACATTCTCTTTTAGCAGCAAGTCTGCTTCTGCGTTGCTCTGGTAGTTCCTCGGCATGCTTTCTTTTTTCACTTTCTCTTTTAGCAGCAAGTCTGCTTTCGCGTTGCTCTGGTAGTTCCTCGGCACGCTTTCTTTTCTGACTTTCTCTATCAGCAGCAAGTTTTCTGGCATAGACTCTTTGAGCATCTTCATCAGTCATTATAAACTTAAGCATTAATAGAATTCTACGCGAACATACGTCTTATATAACTTGAATGACGTCACGCCTTCAAAGCAAAAATGATGGCAGCTAATTTCATGACGTCAGCCGAAACATGACGGCGAACATATGTCTTATATAACTTGAATGACGTCACCTTCAAAGCAAAAATGACGGCAACTAATTTCATGACGTAAGCCGAAACATGACGTCACCTGATCCATCCACAGACAGACAGACAACTTATTTATATATATATATATATATATATATATATATATATATATATATATATATATATATATATATATATATATATATATATATATATATATATATATATATATATATATATATATATATATACTAGCTGTTGGGGTGGCACTTCGCGCCACCCCAACACCTAGTTGGTGGGGCGCTTCGCGCCCCCCAAGCCCCCCCGCGCGCGTAAGTCGTTACGCGTAATATTAGTTACGCACCATTGTAGTTGTGTCCCTGTGTCCCACCTGTGAATATAGATAGATTTATATATGTGTTTCAAACTACGTAAAAATTGCGAATATACAACATTCTTGGCTTTCCCATTGTTTGTGCATATACAAAGCCGTATGTACTAATAATGACGTCATATGCAAACGCTCTTTTTACAAACAAACAAACATGCATACACAAAACTCGTTTTTATATAGATAGATAGATAGATAGATGCAATACAAATTAACTGCGTAAAACTTGCGAATATACAACATTCTTCGCTGTCCAATTGTCGCTGCATATAAATAGATTGTCAGGTTTACCGACCCTCGAACATGCAACGTACAATTGTCCATGGGAAAAACATTCAGTATTAAGATCTATACCACATTTTTCGAATGATTGACCTTGAGCTTTGTTAATGGTGATTGCAAATGCTAATCGAATTGGGAATTGCAATCTTTTAAATTGAAAAGGCAGATCCGTTGGAATCATGGGAATGCGAGGAATAAGAACAGCCTCACCCTCAAAAGGCCCTGTCAAGATTGTGGCCTCTATTAGGTTTTCCATTGTTTTTTTTTTTACGGCAAGTCGAGTGCCATTGCAAAGCTTTGGTGGGTTTATATTTCTTAAAAGTATTATTGGTACGCCTATTTTTAGTTGTAGCACGTGTGGTGGAAACCCTGAAAGATCTATGGAATTTAAAAATTCAGATGGATAATTAACCGCTTCATTTGGTTCCAAAACTGTGTCGACTGACTTGTAAAGGACTGCCTGGTCTCGAATCTTGGTCAAAACAATATTGTTGATTTCGTGGACGTCTATATTTTTGGGTGCGAGAATCGCTCTTTCACTTAGCCATTTATTATTTTTATAATTTTTTAGAATATTCGGAAATACTTTTTCAATCAACTCATTTTTGGACGTCACTAAATTACAGAAATGAGCAGGTAGTTGTATACGTCCTGAAATTGAGTCTACTAGGAGCTTTCCGTTTCCAATTGCCAGCAATTGATCTGAAAATGTTTGACCAGAGTCATCGTTTTGCAATCGGACACGCATATTTGTAGTTAATTTTAATATTTTTACGTGTGCCCATAAATTACAATTTTTCAGGCAAGCATTCATTTCGTCTGCAGGAGTTGATCTAGGTATTATAGGTAATGTTTGCCTGAAATCTCCCGCAAGCAATATTAATGTGCTGCCAAAGGGTTTCGACTTCCCTCTCAAATCTTTCAAGCATTGATCCAGAGCCTCGAGCGATTTTTTGTGTGCCATTGTGCACTCATCCCAAATAATAAGTTTGCATTGCTGCAATACTTTACCCATCCCAGATGATTTGGAAATATTGCACGTGGGAGTTTCTGTAGAATGCAAATTCAGAGGCAATTTCAAAGCGGAATGAGCAGTTCTTCCACCAGGCAGCAATGTTGCGGCTATTCCGGACGACGCAATTGCCAACGCTATATCATTTTTTGATCGAATTGATGCCAGAATCAGTTTTATCACAAATGTTTTACCAGTACCTCCTGGCGCATCCAAAAAGAAAATTTCTCCAACGTTGTTATCGACACAATGCATTATCGTATCATAAATGTCTTTTTGTTCCGACGTTAACTTGGAAATGTTATTTTGTACATACGACAATAGATCACTCGTACTGTAACTTTGTTCACGATCCAATTCTACACATGTCGAAACAGCAGCGATACGGTTAGGTGAAGGCATTCCCAAATCCTGAAGAGGTTTGTTTGCCATACGTACGCACAAATCTTCTATAATAACCAAAGTGTAGTTATAAATTTCTGATGTAAAATCAAAAGTCATATCTGACGTATCTAACTGTTTTCGATGGAGTATATCTTCGGACATTTTTGATTTATATTTTTCACATAACTCTGTAGGAGCTGATGGAGAGCAAGTTGTTAAAATGATGCCAAACAATGCACGAATTTGACTTGGGGTTGACCTTTCGCACGCGTCATTGATGCAGTTATCCCAGTGTTGGTCATTCTCCAATAAATTCAGAGCTTGGCATGCACTACGGTAAGTGTCATGTATAGTACCGTTTACAGTTCTCAAATACTCAAAGGATGTCGGACCGGGTACATTCACCAAAAGCAGGCGTAGAAAGAAGCATTCATGTTGATTGGGGTGAACGGTGTAGAGTCTTCCTATCGTGGTATCTTTGAAGATGGTAGGTTGGCCGTCGACTGACTTACCCTGTTTTCGACGTTCAAATACTTTATTTTTAGTATTCCACGTGTAATACGAAGGCACTTCAGTATACAGCAGTTTTTTTGCAAAAGAATCATTTTTGCAAAGCGAAAAAAAAGCTGTTAATGTTGTATACGGTGGATTCAGGACTCTTTGTTGCACGTTGGTTTCCGTGAAATAAACACGTTGACCATTCTGTAAATGTACCGCTAAGTGAACAACAGCTGGACTACGTTCATGTATCGGAAATGAAAGAATTCGCCAAACAGCTTCATTACTGCTTATGTATCTTCCAGCCTGATATTGTACGATTTCGTCGAAATCTTTGATTTCGGGCTGCAAGCCAAAAACTGCCATGTCACTGCCTAAGTTGACGTATTTACATATGTATTTGATTGCCTTTACGGAGTTACAGCATTCAACGTTTATGTGTGCATTAAATGTTTTTGATAATAATGGGGAATATGGAACAACCCACTGGTTATCTACTTCGATGGTGGTACCGTTACGCTTCTTTATTATTGCTGTTTTACCACCATCTTCAGTAGATCTTCTTCTATATTGTGGGTAACCATCATTGCCAGTAATTGCGTTTGATACTAAAAGTCGAGGATATTGCTTTGTGCACCTTCCTTTGGCCATGCATGGTGAATTTTCGTTCAGTGCACCGCAAGGTCCATGTATCATATTTTTTACAATAATATCATGTAACCCCTTATCGACATTTTTATCAGGTATTTCAGCGGAAATCACATCATCAATTTCGTTCGAAGTAATTTTTTTATGTAGCCAGATTAGTATATGTGCGTGTGGCAAACCTCGTTTTTGCCATTCCACTGAGTACATCCAGCATCGCACTGACCCAAACACTTCAAGTTTTACTATGTAGTTTATCAGTGATTTCAACTTTTGCCGGAAGACACGGGCCTTAATGTCATGCCTATGAACCGCCGATTTTCCTTGAAGTAAAAGCTGCAGTATCTCGTCCCAAGATTGGTTACATATAAATGTAATAAATAAATCTGGACGACCATAGAGACGAACATACGCAATAGCATCTTGAGCATATTCATGCATATGACAGGGACTGCCAGCATATGACGAAGGTAAAATTGTTAATCTTCCAACGTTTGTGGTATTACCGTCATTTATAACTGCATCTCGCAAATGAATGTATTGTTCAGAGCGGAGCTTGGTCTGATTCAGGCGGATATATAGCATACGTTCTGATTCAATTTTAGCATACATATCAACGACAAATAGGTGAAACAATTCACGGCATTTTAAAATATAATTTTCTTCATCCTGCCGAATCATTAGTCTATAGGAATAATAATGCATTGCACTGCATTTCTTATTCATTTCTTTGTTAGTGGCTGGATTCATCAATTTAATATTAAAGTGATAGCCGTCGGCTCCATCCCAAAAAATGATAGGATATTGTAGGGCATCTTAGCATCGATGAGTTTCAGCAATTCTTAACAACTGAGCGTTTCGCTTATGAAGAATAATATCTCGAGGTAAAAACTGATCACCGACCATAACGATTGCCACTTCGTCGATAGTTGGAGCATTGTATCTACGCACATGTTGGCCAGGAGGCGTTTTGTCAGCGGAAATAACAATTTTATGCGTATCAGTAGGCATCAAATCGATGGCTGTTTTGAACAGACGCACTAAATTATTATTTTCGTGGAAAAGATGTTGCAATTGGGAAACGATTGTCCTTTCAACGTTGGGAGAATTTTCGCACCGTGCATTCAATTCAGAATTTCTATCACTGATGAAGTACAATTGTAAAAATTTATGATTCTCGCCTGAGAATGGTAGAAGGGACCCTGCTCTATAATAAATTTGCCCTTTTACTTTGAAAGTAGACATAAATTGATCTGGATTTTCGATTTGGGCTCCAAACGACGTCATTTGGAAACATGAGTTGTATTTTCTGATTTGTGACAGAAAACGCTTAGATTCTGACGTAGTTCCAGTAAGGAAAGTCTTCAATGGCTCTGGTGGTGCAGCCAATAGAGGAAGTTTAACTTTTCCTGAGGCGCAACACATTCCCATTGTTTCACCATTGAATTTCAAGGCCTTGCAATAGGGACAAATTTTAGACATTGTCCCGATTTGAACACATCTACTCAAGCTATAATCATCGACTGGGTTGTACCTGAATGCCAGGCAATAACTTTCAGGTTGCTCTGATTCCTCGGCACGCTTTCTTTTCTTACTTTCTCTATCAGCAGCAAGCCTGTTTTCTTGCTGTTCTTGTAATTCCTCGGCACGTCTTCTTTTTTCACTTTCTCTTTTAGCAGCAAGTCTGCTTCCGCGTTGCTCTGGTAGTTCCTCGGCACGCTTTCTGTTCTTTTCTTCTCTATCAACCTCAAGCCTGTTTCCTTGCTGTTCTTTTGATTCCTCGGCACGCTTTCTGTTCTTTCTTTCTCTATCAGCCTCAAGCCTGTTTCCTTGCTGTTCTTTTGATTCCTCGGCACGCTTTCTGTTCTTTCTTTCTCTATCAGCCTCAAGCCTGTTTCCTTGCTGTTCTTTTGATTCCTCGGCACGCTTTCTGTTCTTTCTTTCTCTATCAGCCTCAAGCCTGTTTCCTTGCTGTTCTTTTGATTCCTCGGCACGCTTTCTTTTCTGACTTTCTCTATCAGCAGCAAGTTTTTTGGCATAGACTCTTTGAGCATCTTCATCGGCTTTTGCCATTGTAAGTTCATCAGTCATTTTAAACTTAAACATTAATAGATTTCTACGTGAACATATGTCTTAAATATCTTGAATGACGTCACCGTCGTAGCAAAAATGACGACAACTAACTTGATTACGTCAGTCAACACAGAAACATGACGTCACCTGACAGACAGACAGACAGCTTATTTTTATATATATAGATATATATATTTATATATATATATATATATATATATATATATATATATATATATATATATATATATATATATATATATATATCTGTGTAATATATATACAGACAATATATAAGTTGTCTGTGTGTTATGTCTGTCGAGTGACGTCATGTCGCCATGAAGTTAGTTGTCATCATGTTTTTTTTGACGATGACGTCATTAAAGGTATTTAAGAAATTCGTTCAAAGACAAATTTTTAATTGTAGGAAAATCGTGGACGGAAAAAATGTTTTAGAAATATATATATATATATATATATATATATATATATATACTAGCTGTTGGGGTGGCACTTCGCGCCACCCCAACACCTAGTTGGTGGGGCGCTTCGCGCCCCCCCCCCCCAAGCCCCCCCGCGCGCGTAAGTCGTTACGTGCCATATTAGTTACGCGCCATTGTAGTTGTGTCCCTGTGTCCCACCTGTGAATATAGATAGATTTATATATGTGTTTCAGACTACGTAAAAATTGCGAATATACAACATTCTTGGCTTTCCCATTGTCTGTGCATATACAAAGCCGTATGTACTAATAATGACGTCATATGCAAACGCTCTTTTTACAAACAAACAAACATGCATACACACAACTCGTTTTTATATAGATAGATAGATAGATAGATGCAATACAAATTAACTGCGTAAAACTTGCGAATATACAACATTCTTCGCTTTCCAATTGTCACTGCATATAAATAGATTGTCAGGTTTACCGACCCTCGAACATGCAACGTACAATTGTCCATGGGAAAAACAATCAGTATTAAGATCTATACCACATTTTTCTAATGATTGACCTTGAGCTTTGTTAATGGTGATTGCAAATGCTAATCGAATTGGGAATTGCAATCTTTTCATTGAAAAGGCAGATCCGTTGGAATCATGGGAATGCGAGGAATAAGAACAGCCTCACCCTCAAAAGGCCCTGTCAAGATTGTGGCCTCTATTAGGTTTTCCATTGTTTTTTTTACGGCAAGTCTAGTGCCATTGCAAAGCTTTGGTGGGTTTATATTTCTTAAAAGTATTATTGGTACGCCTATTTTTAGTTGTAGCACGTGTGGTGGAAACCCTGAAATATCTATGGAATTTAAAAATTCAGATGGATAATTAACCGCTTCATTTGGTTCCAAAACTGTGTCGACTGACTTGTAAAGGACTGCCTGGTCTCGAATCTTGGTCAAAACAATATTGTTGATTTCGTGGACGTCTATATTTTTGGGTGCGAGAATCGCTCTTTCACTTAGCCATTTATTATTTTTATAATTTTTTAGAATATTCGGAAATACTTTTTCAATCAATTCATTTCTGGACGTCACTAAATTACAGAAATCAGCAGGTAGTTGTATACGTCCTGAAATTGAGTCTACTGGGAGCTTTCCGTTTCCAATTGCCAGCAATTGATCTGAAAATGTTTGACCAGAGTCATCATTTTGCAATCGGACACGCATATTTGTAGTTAATTTTAATATTTTTACGTGTGCCCATAAATTAGAATTTTTCAGGCAAGCATTCATTTCGTCTGCAGGAGTTGATCTAGGTATTATAGGTAATGTTTGCCTGAAATCTCCCGCAAGCAATATTAATGTGCTGCCAAAGGGTTTCGACTTCCCTCTCAAATCTTTCAAGCATTGATCCAGAGCCTCGAGCGATTTTTTGTGTGCCATTGTGCACTCATCCCAAATAATAAGTTTGTATTGCTGCAATACTTTACCCATCCCAGATGATTTGGAAATATTGCACGTGGGAGTTTCTGTAGAATGCAAATTCAGAGGCAATTTCAAAGCGGAATGAGCAGTTCTTCCACCAGGCAGCAATGTTGCGGCTATTCCGGACGACGCAATTGCCAACGCTATATCATTTTTTGATCGAATTGATGCCAGAATCAGTTTTATCACAAATGTTTTACCAGTACCTCCTGGCGCATCCAAAAAAAAATTTCTCCAACGTTGTTATCGACACAATGCATTATCGTATCATAAATGTCTTTTTGTTCCGACGTTAACTTGGAAATGTTATTTTGTACATACGACAATAGATCACTCGTACTGTAACTTTGTTCACGATCCAATTCTACGCATGTCGAAACAGCAGCGATACGGTTAGGTGAAGGCATTCCCAAATCCTGAAGAGGTTTGTTTGCCATACGTACGCACAAATCTTCTATAATAACTAAAGTTTAGTTATAAATTTCTGATGTAGAATCAAAAGTCATATCTGACGTCTCTAACAGTTTTCGATGGAGTATATCTTCGGACATTTTTGACTTATATTTTTCCCATAACTCTGTAGGAGCTGATGGAGAGCAAGTTGTTAAAATGATGCCAAACAATGCACGAATTTGACTTGGGGTTGACGTTTCGCACGCGTCATTGATGCAGTTATCCCAGTGTTGGTAATTCTCCAATAAATTCAGAGCTTGGCATGCACTACGGTAAGTGTCATGTATAGTACCGTTTACATTTCTCAAATACTCAAAGGATGTCGGACCGGTTACATTCACCAAAAGCAGGCGTAGAAAGAAGCATTCATGTTGATTGGGGTGAACGGTGTAGAGTCTTCCTATCGTGGTATCTTTGAAGATGGTAGGTTGGCCGTCGACTGACTTACCCTGTTTTCGACGTTCAAATACTTTATTTTTAGTATTCTACGTGTAATACGAAGGCACTTCAGTATACAGCAGTTTTTTGCAAAAGAATCATTTTTGCAAAGTGAAAAAAAGCTGTTAATGTTGTATCCGGTGGATTCAGGACTCTTTGTTGCACGTTGGTTTCCGTGAAATAAACACGTTGACCATTCTGTAAATGTACCGCTAAGTGAACAACAGCTGGACTACGTTCATGTATCGGAAATGAAAGAATTCACCAAACAGCTTCATTACTGCTTATGTATCTTCAAGCCTGATATTGTACGATTTCGTCGAAATCTTTGATTTCGGGCTGCAAGCCAAAAACTGCCATGTCACTGCCTTTGTTGACGTATATACATATGTATTTGATTGCCTTTACGGAGTTACAGTATTCAACGTTTATGTGTGCATTAAATGTTTTTGATAATAATGGGGAATATGGAACAACCCACTGGTTATCTACTTCGATGGTGGTACCGTTACGCTTCTTTATTATTGCTGTTTTACCGCCATCTTCAGTAGATCTTCTTCTATATTGTGGGTAACCATCATTGCCAGTAATTGTGTTTGATACTAAAAGTCGAGGATATTGCTTTGTGCACCTTCCTTTGGCCATGCATGGTGAATTTTCGTTCAGTGCACCGCAAGGCCCATGTATCATATTTTTTACAATAATATCATGTAACCCCTTATCGACTTTTTTATCAGGTATTTCAGCGGAAATCACATCATCAATTTCGTTCGAAGTAATTTTTTTATGTAGCCAGATTAGTATATGTGCGCCTGGCAAACCTCGTTTTTGCCATTCCACTGAGTACATCCAGCATCGCACTGACCCAAACACTTCAAGTTTTACTATGTAGTTTATCAGTGATTTCAACTTTTGCCGGAAGACACGGGCCGTAATGTCATGCCTATGAACCGCCGATTGTCCTTGAAGTAAAAGCTGCAGTATCTCGTCCCAAGATTGATTACATGTAAATGTAATAAATAAATCTGGACGACCATAGAGACGAACATACGCAATAGCATCTTGAGCATATTCATGCATATGACGGGGACTGCCATTATATGACGAAGGTAAAATTGTTAATCTTCCAACGTTTGTGGTATTACCGTCATTTATAACTGCATCTCGCAAATGAATGTATTGTTCAGAGCGGAGCTTGGTCTGATTCAGGCGGATATATAGCAAACGTTTTGATTCAATTTTAGCATACATATCAACGACAAATTGGTGAAACAATTCACGGCATTTTAAAATATAATTTTCTTCATCCTGCCGAATCATTATTCTATAGGAATAATAATGCATTGCACTGCATTTCTTATTCATTTCTTTGTTAGTGGCTAGAATCATCAATTTAATATTAAAGTGATAGCCGTCGGCTCCATCCCAAAAAATGATAGGATATTGTAGGGCATCGTAGCATCAATGAGTTTCAGCAATTCTTAACAACTGAGCGTTTCGCTTATGAAGAATAATATCTCGAGGTAAAAACTGATCACCGACCATAACGATTGCCACTTCGTCGATAGTTGGAGCATTGTATCTACGCACATGTTGGCCAGGAGGCGTTTTGTCAGCGGAAATAACAATTTTATGCGTATCAGTAGGCATCAAATCGATGGCTGTTTTGAACAGACGCACTAAATTATTATTTTCGTGGAAAAGATGTTGCAATTGGGAAACGATTGTCCTTTCAACGTTGGGAGAAATTTCGCAACGTGCATTCAATTCAGAATTTCTATCACTGATGAAGTACAATTGTGAAAATTTATGATTCTCGCCTGAGAATGGTAGAAGGGACCCTGCTCTATGATAAATTTGCCCTTTTACTTTGAAAGTAGACATAAATTGATCTGGATTTTCGATTTGGGCTCCAAAAGACGTCATTTGGAAACATGAGTTGTATTTTCTGATTTGTGACAAAAAACGCTTAGATTCTGACGTAGTTCCAGTAAGGAAAGTCATCAATGGCTCTGGTGGTGCAGCCAATAGAGGAAGTTTAACTTTTCCTGAGGCGCAACACATTCCCATTGTTTCACCATTGAATTTCAAGGCCTTGCAATAGGCCTAATGCAACCTAACCTATCAGAAGCAAGTTTTTTGGCATAGACTCTTTGAGCATCTTCATCGGCTGTTGCCATTGTAAGTTCATCAGTCATTTTAAAGTTAAACATTAATAGATTTCTACGTGAACGCATGTCTTAAATATCTTTAATGACGTCACCGTCATAACAAAAATGACGACAACTAACTTCAAGATGTCAGTCAACACACAAACATGACGTCACCTGACAGACAAATCCACAGACAACTTATTTTTATATATATATATATATATATATATATATATATATATATATATATATATATATATATATATATATATATATATACATATATATATATATATATATATATATATATATATATATATATATATATATATATATATGATAATGCCAAAAGAAAGCGAGCCGAAGAATCACAAGAGCAACGTCAAAATTATCGCCTGGCATTCAGGTACAGCCCTTTCGATGATTAAAGCTTGAGTAGATGTGTTCAAATCGGGACTATGTCTAAAATTTGTCCCTACTGCAAGGCCTTGAAATTTAATGGTGAAAAAATGGGAATGTGTTGCGCCTCAGGAAAAGTTATACTTCCTCAACTGGCTGCACCCTCAGAGCCATTGAAGACTTTGCTTACTGGAACTACGTCAGAATCTAAGCGTTTTTTTTTTTATCAAAAATCAGAAAATATAACTCTTGTTTCCAAATGACGTCGTTTGGTGCATTAATACAAAAGAAGAAAAAAAACTAAAAAAGGTAAAAACTACAAAAAAAACTAAAAAGAAAATACTAAAAAACTAAAAAAAAACAAAAAAACTAAAAAAAAAATAAAAAAAAGTAAAAAACTAAAATCTAAAAAAGGAAAAAACAAAATAAACTAAAAAGAAAAAAAAACTAAAAACTAATTAAAAAAAACAAAAAAAAAACTAAAAACTGAAAAAGAAAAAAAAGTAAAAAAGAAAAAAACTGAAAAATAAAGGAGAAAAAGAAAACTATTGACCAGGACACAGGGAATTTAAATGACGACCGTGATACTCGAAGAGAAATCAAAGACCGGGACACTGGGACACAAATAACGACCGGGAGATATAAATGACGACCGGGATACTCAAAGGGAAATTACAGACCGGGACACAAATGACGACCGGGACACCGGGACAAAGGGAGTATAAATGACGACCGGAACGCTCAAAGAGAAATTACAGACTGGGACACTGAAACACAAATGATGACCGGGATACTGGGAATATAAATGACGACGGGGACACAGGGACCCAACTACAAGGGGGATGCCAGGGGCACAGGAGGATATATAAATGACGACGGGGACACAGGGAATGTTCGATTAGCAATCACCATCAACAAAGCTCAAGGGCAATCATTAGAATAATCAGGTATAGATCTGAATATGGATTGTTTTTCTCATGGACAATTTTATGTTGCATGTTTAAGAGTCGGTAAACCTGACAATCTATTTATATGCACAGACAATGGGACATCGAAGAATGTTGTATATTTGCAAGTTTTACTATATATATAAAAATAAGTTGTCTGTGCTATGTCTGTCGAGTGACGTCATGTCGCCATGAAGTTAGTTGTCGTCATGTTTGTTTTGACGATGACGTCATTGAAGGTATTTAAGAAATTCGTTAAAAGACAAATTTTTAATTGTAAGATGTATGTGGACGGAAAAATGTTTAATTGTATAATGACTGAAGAACCTACAGTGGCAAAAGCCGAGGAAGCTGCTCAAAGAGTCTATGCCAAAAAACTTGCTGCTGATAGAGAAAGTAAGAAAATAAAGCGTGCCGAGGAATCACAAGAACAGCAAGAAAACAGGCTTGCGGCTGATAGAGAAAGTAGGAACAGAAAGCGTGCCGAGGAATCACAAGAGCAACGTGAAAACAGGCTTGCGGCTTCAAAAGATAATGCCAGATTAGGAATGTGCAATTTCTGTCAACGAAGACGTTTCCTGAAACTACCAGAGCAATGCGAAACCAGACTTGCTGCTAAAAGAGAAAGTGAAAAAAGAAGGCGTGCCGAGGAATCACAAGAGCAACGTGAAAACAGGCTTGCGGCTTCAAGAGATAATGCCAAAAGAAAGCGTGCCGAGGAATCACAAGAGCAACGTGAAAATTATCGCATGGCATTCAGGTAAAGCCTAGTCGATGATTATAGTAGATGTGTTCAAATCGGAACTATGTCTAAAATTTGTCCCTACTGAAAGGTCTTGAAATTTAATGGTGAAACAATCGGAATGTGTTGCGCCTCAGCAAAAGTTTAACTTCCTCAGCTGTCTGCACCCCCAGAGCCATTGAAGACTTTGCTTACTGGAACTACGTCAGAATCTAAGCGTTTTGTTTTTTTATCAAAAATCAGAAAATATGACTCATGTTTCCAAATGACGTCGTTTGGTGCATTAATACAAAAGAAGAAAAGAAAATAAAAAAAGGTAAAACTACAAAAAAACTAAAAAGAAAATACTAAAAAAACTAAAAAAGCTAAAAAACTAAAAAAAATAAAAAAAGGTAAAAAACTAAAAAGTAAAAAAGAAAAAAACTAAAAAAAACTAAAAAAAGGTAAAAACTACTAAAATACTAAAAAAAAACTACAAAAAAACTAAAAAGAAAATACTAAAAAAACTAAAAAAGCTAAAAAACTAAAAAAAATAAAAAAAGGTAAAAAACTAAAAAGTAAAAAAGAAAAAAACTAAAAAAAACTAAAAAAAGGTAAAAACTACCAAAAAAACTAAAAAGAAAAACACTAAAAACTTATAAAAAAACCCCTAAAAAACAAAAACTGAAAAAGAAAAAAACGGGGGACACAGGCGGGGACACAGGGAATGTTTGATTAGCAATCACCATCAACAAAGCTCAAGGGCAATCATTAGAATAATCAGGTATAGATTTGAATACGGATTGTTTGACGTCATTAAAAGTATATAAGAAGGCGTTTCAAAGAGAAGTTTTTATTATTAAACTCATCGATGCCACGATGCCCTACAAAATCCTATCAGTTTTTGGGATGGAGCCGACGGCTATCACTTTAATATTAAATTGAAAAATCCAGCCACTAGCAAAGAAATGGATAACAAATGCAACGCAATGAAATATTATGCCTATAGATTAATGATTTGTCTTTTATTGCATTTATATATAATCCATCTTGGGATTAGATACAACAGCTTTTACATCCTGGACAATCGCCGGTTCATAGACATGACATTACGGCCCATGTCTTCCGGCAAAATATGCTCTCCTTCGTCTCCTACAGAGTTATGGGAGAAATACAAATCGCAAATGGCCGAGAATACACTCCACCGAATACGGCTAGAAAGGTCAAATATGACCTTGGACTTTATAACAGAAATTTATAACTGCACTTTAGTTATGATTGAAGATTTGTGCTTAACTATTGCAAACAAACTTCTCAAGCATTTGGAAATGCCTTCACCTAATCGTACTGCTTCTATTTCTACATATGTAGAATGGGATCGTGAACAAAGTTACAACACAATTGATCTATTGTCGTATGTTACAGACCGGGACACCGGGACACAAGGAATATAAATGACGACCGGGACACTCAAAGAGAAGTTACAGACCGGGACACAAATGGCAAGCGGGACACAGGGAATATAAATGACGACCGGGACACTCAAAGAGAAATTACAGACCGAGACACCAGGACACAAATAACGACCGGGACACAGGAAATATAAATGACGACCGGGACACAGGGACAAAACTCCAACGAGGACGCCGGAAGGGCACATGGGGGATATATAAATGAGGATGGGGACACAGGGAATGTTCGATTAGCAATTACCACCAACAAAGCCCAAGGGCAATCATTAGAAACATGCGGTATAGATCTGAATACGGATTCTTTTCCCATGGACAGTTATATGTTTCTTGTTCAAGAGTAAAAGGTTCTTAAAAATAGACACTTATAATAAAAAAGCTATTTGGACAAATTGCTTTAATACTACAGATAACTTGAGATGTTACAGCTTGGATATGATTTTTGAGTTATTAGAATTTTTTTATACAATACTTATATAAGATTTGGTGGTGATTTGTACAAGCAAATCGTGGGGATTCCCATGGGGGGGGGGAATTCCAGCCCATTTATAGCTGACTTGTTTTTAAGTCAACTAGAATATAAATATATGATGGATAAGAATAATCCAAATAATTTAAAACATGTTTTGTCAAATAATAAAAGATGTTTAGATGATATTTTGGTCTTAAATTGTAAGGATTTCATTGATATTTCTAAAAATATATACCCATCAGAGCTTACTCTTGAACTTAGTCATGGCGCTGGTCATGAAGATCATTTCTTAGATTTAAATATTAATATTTGTGATAATAATAAATTAAGTTTTAAAATGTATAATAAAACGGATGATTTTGATTTTGAAGTGATTAGTTTCCCATTCCCTGAAAGTAATATACACTCAAATATCACATATTCGGCGTTTTTCTCACAGTTACTTCGTTATGCAAGGATTTGTAGTAATTATATTGATTTTAAAAATAGATGTAAAATCTTAAGCCAAAAATTGATATCAAGAGGTTTTTCTGCAAATAAATTAACTTGGCAATTTAAAAAATTTAGTTTTCATTATAAAGAACTTTTAAATAAATATCAAAAGAATTATCTGGAAATACTTAAAGAAATTTTCAACTAATTTTGGAGGTTCGAGAAATGATGATGCAGCGCCATTTATTTTGAATTGTGTTTCTAGTAGAGCGGATTTTTTTTAAAAATAGCCACATGGTAAAGATGAATTCTATAATTGTTTAGTTCACTCAGGTTTTTTGCAGTGTGTTAATATTTGTGATTTGGTAAAATTTAGCATATTTAGTTTAACTATTGTTGCTGAAATGAGGGATATATTAACAGGATAAGCTTATTTTGGTGTTACTTGGTTGTTTTACATTTGCTGGTTTTTTTTTTCATAGGCATGTATTTTGGGGGTGATACCTGACAAGGGGATGCCATTGATATTCTGTGGTAGCCACAACACTTGACTGGGTAGAGAATTTAATGTGGCGAAACCCTATAGGCAAGTGTATTCTCCTGATGAGCCCTTGTGTTGGGTTGTTGCCTCTGAATTATTTGTCTTTATTGTTTCTATTGTTTGGTAAATGACGACTTATACTTATTGACGACATGACTGCCTGTCCATGGATTATTCTTTATGGTTGATTGTGTATGGCTACGCTGTCTGACCTATGTGATTGCATGGATGAGTAGGGTTAAAGCCTCATTCAAGTGCTGGTCTATATTAATCACTAATTTAGGAAAACTCTTCCTTTTCTCCTTCTGTCTCTTTTTTTTGTGCCGTTGCATTGGTGAATTATCTTTTCTTAATATATATATATATATATATATATATATATATATATATATATATATATATATATATATATATATATATATATATATATATATATATATATATATTTATATATATATATATATATATATATATATATATATATATATATATATATATATATATAAATAAGTTGTCTGTGTGTGTGTGTCGAGTGACGTCATTTTTGTGTGTCGACTGACGTCAAGAAGTTAGTTGTCGTCATGTTTTTTATGACGATGACGTCATTAAAGGTAGTCAGTTGTCGTCATGTTTGTTATGACGATGGCGTCATTAGAGGTATTTAAGACATTCGTTCACGGAAAAATCTATTAATGTTTAACTGTAAAATTAACTGTTTAACTGTAGGATGAACCTACAATGGCAACAGCCGAGGAAGCTGCTCAAAGAGTCTATGCCAAAAAACTTGCTGCTGATAGAGAAAGTAAGAAAAGAAAGCGTGCCGAGGAAGAGGAACTTCCAGAGCAATGCGAAACCAGACTTTCTGCTGAAAGAGAAAGTGAAAAAAGAAGGCGTGCCGAGGAACTACCAGAGCAACGCGAAACCAGACTTGCTGCTAAAAGAGAAAGTGAAAAAAGAAGGCGTGCCGAGGAACTACCAGAGCAACATGAAACCAGAATTGCTGCTAAAAGAGAAAGTGAAAAAAGAAGGCGTGCCGAGGAATCACAAAAACAGCAAGAAAACAGGCTTGCTGCTGATAGAGAAAGTAAGAAAAGAAAGCGTGCCGAGGAATCACAAGAGCAACCTGAAAATTATCGCCTGGCATTCAGGTACAGCCCAGTCGATGAGTATAGCTTTAGTAGATGTGTTCAAATCGGGACAATGTCTAAAATTTGTCCCTATTGCAAGGCCTTGAAATTCAACGGTGAAACAATGGGAATGTGTTGCATCTCAGGAAATGTCAAACTTCCTCTATTGGCTGCACCACCAGAGCCATTGAAGACTTTGCTTACTGGAACTACGTCAAAATCTAAGCGTTTTTTTTTATCACAGATCAGAAAATATAACTCATGTTTCCAAATGACGTCGTTTGGTGCCCAAATCGAAAATCCAGATCAATTTATGCCTACTTTCAAAGTAAAAGGGCAAATTTATCATAGAGCAGGGTCCTTTCTACCATTCTTAGGCGAGAATCATAAATTTTTACAATTGAACTTCATCAGTGATAGAAATTCTGAATTGAATGCACGTTGCAAAATTTCTCCCAACGTTGAAAGGACAATCATTTCCCAGTTGCAACATCTTTTCCACGAAAATAAAAATTTAGTGCGTTTGTTCAAAACAGCCATTGATTTGATGCCTACTGATACGCATAAAATTGTTATTTCCGCTGACAAAACGCCTCCTGGCCAACATGTGCATAGATACAATGCTCCAACTATCGACGAAGTGGCAATCGTTATGGTCGGTGATCAGTTTTTACCTCGAGATATTATTCTTCATAAGCGAAACGCTCAGTTGTTAAGAATTGCTGAAACTCATTGATGCTACGATGCCCTACAATATCCTATCATTTTTTGATGGAGCCGACGGCTATCAATTTAATATTAAATTGATGAATCCAGCCACTAACAAAGAAATGCATAAGAAATGCAGTGCAATGCATTATTATTCCTATAGACTAATGATTCGGCAGGATGAAGACAATTATATTTTAAAATGCCGTCAATTGTTTCACCAATATGTCATTGATATGTATGCAAAAATTGAATCAGAACGTTTGCTATATATCCGCCTGAATCAGACCAATCTCCGCTCTGAACAATACATTCATTTGCGAGATGCAGTTGTAAATGACGGTAATACCACAAACGTTGGAAGATTAACGATTTTATCTTCGTCATATGCTGGCAGTCCCCGTCATATGCATGAAAATGCTCAAGATACTATTGCGTATGTTCGTCTCTATGGTCGTCCAGATTTATTTATTACGTTTTGCAAAAATGATTCTTTTGCAAAAAAACCGCTGTATACTGAAATGCCTTCTTATTACACGTGGAATACTAAAAATAAAATATTTGAACGGCGAAAACAGGGTAAGTCAGTCGACGGCCAACCTACCATCTTCAAAGATACCACGATAGGAAGACTCTACACCGTTCACCCCAATCAGCATGAATGCTTCTTTCTACGCCTGCTTTTGGTGAATGTAGCCGGTCCGACGTCCTTTGAGTATTTGAGAACTGTAAACGGTACAATACATGACATTTACCGTAGTGCATGCCAAGCTCTGAATTTATTGGAGAATGACCAACACTGGGATAACTGCATCAATGACGCGTGTGAAACGTCAACTCCAAGTCCAATTCGTGCATTGTTTGGCATCATACTAACAACTTGCTCTCCATCAGCTCCTACAGAGTTATGGGAAAAATATAAATCAAAAATGTCCAAAGATATGCTCCATCGAAAACGGTTAGAGACGTCAGATATGACTTTTGATTTTACATCAGATATTTATAACTACACTTTAGTTATAATAGAAGATTTGTGCGTATGTATGGCAAACAAACCTCTTCAGGATTTGGGAATGTATTCACCTAATCGTACCGCTGCTGTTTCGACATGTGTAGAATTAAATCGTGAACAAAGTTACAGTACGAGTGATCTATTGTCGTATGTACAAAAAAACATTTCCAAGTTAACGTCGGAACAAAAAGACATTTATGATATGGTAATGCATTGTGTCGATAACAACGTTGGAGAAATTTTCTTTTTGGATGCGCCAGGAGGTACTGGTAAAACGTTTGTGATAAAACTCATTCTGGAATCAATTCGATCAAAAAATGATATAGCGTTGGCAATTGCGTCGTCCGGAATAGCCGCAACGTTGCTGCCTGGTGGAAGAACTGCTCATTCCACTTTGAAATTGCCTCTGAATTTGCATTCTAAAGAAACTCCCACGTGCAATATTTCCAAATCATCTGTGATGGGTAAAGTATTGCAGCAATGCAAACTTATTATTTGGGACGAGTGCACAATGGCACACAAAAATTGCTCTTGGCTCTGAATCAATGTTTGAAAGATTTGCGAGGGAATTCGAAACCCTTTGGCAGCACATTAATATTGCTTGCGGGAGATTTCAGGCAAACATTACCTATAATACCTAAATCAACCTCTGCAGACGAAATGAATGCTTGCCTGAAAAATCCTAATTTATGGGCACACGTAAAAACATTAAAATTAACTACAAATATGCGTGTCCAATTGCAAAACGATGACTCTGGTCAAACATTTTCAGATCAATTGCTGGCAATTGGAAACGGAAAGCTCCCAGTAGACTCAATTTCAGGACGTATACAACTACCTGCTGAATTCTGTAATTTAGTGACGTCCAAAAATGAATTGATTGAAAAAGTATTTCCGAATATTCTAAA
The DNA here is from genome assembly GCF_032884065.1 of Artemia franciscana. Taxonomy (NCBI): domain Eukaryota; kingdom Metazoa; phylum Arthropoda; class Branchiopoda; order Anostraca; family Artemiidae; genus Artemia; species Artemia franciscana. Next base: position 37,813,349 of record NC_088863.1, read on the forward strand.
CAATTATAAAAATAATAAATGGCTAAGTGAAAGAGCGATTCTTGCACCCAAAAATATAGACGTCCACGAAATCAACAATATTTTTTTGACCAAGATTCGAGACCAGGTAGTCCTTTACAAGTCAGTCGACACAGTTTTGGAACCAAATGAGGCGGTTAATTATCCATCTGAATTTTTAAATCCCGTGGATCTTTCAGGGTTTCCACCACAAGTGCTACAACTAAAAATAGGTGTACCAATAATACTGTTAAGAAATATCAACCCACCAAAGCTTTGCAATGGCACGCGACTTGCCATAAAAAAAACAATGGAAAACGTAATAGAGGCCACAATCTTGACAGGTTCTTTTGAGGGTGAGGCTGTTATTATTCCTCGCATTCCCATGATTCCAACGGATCTGCCTTTTCAATTTAAAAGATTGCAATTCCCAATTGGATTAGCATTTGCAATCACCATCAACAAAGCTCAAGGTCAATCATTAGAAAAATGTGGTATAGATCTTAATACTGATTGTTTTTCCCATGGACAATTGTAGGTTGCATGTTCGAGGGTCGGTAAACCTGACAATCTATTTATATGCAGCGACAATTGGACAGCGAAGAATGTTGTATATTCGCAAGTTTTACGCATTTAATTTGTATTGTATCTATCTATCTATCTATCAATCTATATAAAAACGAGTTGTGTATATGCATGTTTGTTTGTTTTTAAAAAGAGCGTTTGCATATGACGTCATTATAAGTACATAAGGCTTTGTATATGTACAGACAATGGGAAAGCCAAGAATGTTGTATATTCGCAAGTTTTACGTAGTTCAAAACAAATATATGAATCTATATATAGTCATAGGTGGTACACAGGGACACAACTACAATGGCGCGTAACTAATATGGCGCGTAACGATTTACGTGCGCGGGGGGGGGCTTGGGGGGGGGCGATAAGCGCCCCCACCAACTAGATGTTACACAGGGTCATTAATAATGGTAATAATGGTGTTACACAGTCATTATTATTACATAAGGCTTTGTATATGCACAGACAATAGGAAAGCCAAGAATGTTGTATATTCGCAAGTTTTACGTAGTTCAAAACACATATATAAATCTATCTATATTCAAAGGTGGTACACAGGGACACAACTACAATGGCGCGTCACTAATATGGCGCGTAACGACTTACGCGCGCGGGGGGGCTTGGGGGGCGCGAAGCACCCCCATCAACTAGGTGTTGGGGTAAGGATTAAGGATTAAGGATTTTGGAATAAGAATTTATTTCCCTTTACTACCAACGAAAGATTTCTCATTTTTTTCAAAGAGTAAGTTAGTTTCCGGTATCTAGGTGGTTGTTGCACTAAGCCATGAGTTTAGTCAGGGAAGGGACACTAAGCGTTCCTGGGGGCAAAAAATAGGCACGAAAGTTAAGCTGTATACGTCTATCTACTTTCAGCCTTAGCAGAGGCAGCTACAACATAAAACCTTTGTTGCACTATGAAGATGAATATGCACATCGTTAGACCTCATGCTCACAACAAACAATTTTTAAAATTCAAGCTATGCAGAGATTTTACCTCTAAAATACAGGCATATCAACTAAAAAGGGTATATTGAGAAACTATTAGCAACAAGAAAAATTGAGGAACATAAGTTAACAATTCCTACATTTCTTTTTTTCACCTGAGGGTGATAACTATGTTTCCAAAAATAAATCATTTTAAGAAAATCAATTGGGACGGTCCTAATATTAGTTTTACAGTATTTTTATATTCTGGGAAAGAACGAATAAGCAACATTTTTTTGCTCAATAAAGCATAAACCTAATTTGTGTTAAAGATTCAAACGCTTATTTCAGCCTTTGATCCCCGGATTCTGAAAATTCAACAGTTCTCTTTTATAAATCTAAAGGTTAATGTTATGCTTTTTGGACAAGGTTAGGCAATTTCTTGCTAGTTCCAATCTCACCCGTCTTTAACAAAAATTCTGAAATTCGACTTCTAGGCCAAGTTCTGACTAAATAATGTCGAAAAATTCTCAAGACTTTTCAGTGGAGGTTTGCTGAGCTTCAAATGAGGAACTACGCTATAATAGTAAAAAATAAATTATTGTTTTAATGTTAAACATAAAACTATAATCTTATGAATAAATTCATTTTTATTGAAATAAAAATGAATATTTGTCATCTTTAAAATGTACCAACAAAACAAGGAAATAGAAAGTTCCTGGTTAGAGTCATTTAGAGAACAAAACGAAAAGTTAAACCTCGAAAAAACTGATTTGTTTAAGTAACAATCCTATTTAAAATTTTTCTATTAGATTAAAATATCCTAACTAGTAAGGCTTTGCACAGGTGTTAATCCGATAAAGATTTAGTGGACTTAATAAATGCTCGCCCTCTAGTAGAAAAAAAAAATTAAAAATTAAGTTTACGAATGAAGAACGCGATGAACAAATAACCCCGAATGTGGGCATTTCGATTGATATATTGAGGATAACGGGAAAACATAATTTGCTCGACAAATTATAGATGCATTGACCATGTGTTCGTTTAAAGTTTCAAATTTATTTAAGTCTTTCACACGAATATACTAGTTATATTTCAATGAGTGATTTAATTTTCGAATTATTGTAGTAAATAACACGCTTTTAGAACCAGACATTGGTTTCTCTAGATTGCGCTTTAGATTTTGCACGAAGAGTTAGGGGGTGAGAGAGGCAGCAAGCGCCATATGGGTGGGACTATTTCAGTTATTATCGAAAATACTTACATTTTCAACGACACACACTAAAGTCACTGTGGAAGAAACATCGGCATAGTAAGTACCACCTCCTACAATCACAGCCTCTGGTACAGAAACATGAATATTGAATGTATGTGACGTTGCTCCAGTTCTTGTAGGTACCTACAAAGTTAGTTTTTATTATAGTTACGACCATTGAGAGAAAAGTTTAAATTTAATAGGATTCATATGAGATTATTTGATATTATTTCGACCAGTCTGAAGTATTAGTTTGAAGCCTTGGAAATAACTCGTAAAACTTAAGGCAATATTTAAATTTTATTACTGAAACTGACTGGGATGTAGTTGTCGTGTTTTTTCATTATGCTCAATACAACTAGAATTTTCATGTTTTGAATAACTCAGTTTTTGACAAAAATGACAAAAGACAACACTTTGTTGCGATACAATCTTTAAGGCTACTTATAAAGTGCACTTGAACTTCGAAGTTCCTTTTAATAAGCTTGAATTTTCGTCAATAGAAGCTTTAAATGTTTAAATTTGAGTTTTCTGATATGCTGGCTTTGACGGTATAATTTCCAGCTACAATATCTGTCCTTATTGGTTTTTTTTTTACCCATTTTTCGAAAATTAGAAAAATGTTCAGGCAAGTGGCTTTTAATGGGCTATCTAAACTTTATGGATTATTTGGAATGACAATAAAAAGCAATTTTCTTATTTTTTTTTATCCTAACTATTTTTCAGAGTTTATGTCACTATTGCTACTAGGCACTCTTTAATTATAGTTCGTTCTCCCGAACTGATTAATGAAACCCGAAACTGACTGGGATGTAGTTGCCGTGTTTTTTCATTATGCTCAATACAACTAGAATTTTCATGTTTTGAATAACTCAGTTTTTGACAAAAATGACAAAAGACAACACTTTGTTGCGATACAATCTTTAAGGCTACTTAAAAAGTACACTTGAACTTCGAAGTTCCTTTTAATAAGCTTGAATTTTTGTCAATAGAAGCTTTAAATGTTTAAATTTGAGTTTTCTGATATGCTGGCTTTGACGGTATAATTTCCAGCTGCAATATTTGTCCTTATTGGGGTTTTTTACCCATTTTTCGAAAATTAGAAAAAATGTTCAGGCAAGTGGCTTTTGATGGGCTATCTAAACCTTATGGATTATTTGGAATGACAATAAAAAGCAATTTTCTTATTTTTTTTATCATAACTATTTTTCAGAGTTTATGTCACTATTGCTACTAGGCACTCTTTAATTATAGTTCGTTCTCCCGAACTGATTAATGTCACCTCACGAACTTGCGGTGACATTAATTAGTTGCAAAATTAAAGTCAGTGGCAATGGAATTGATGCACAAAATAATGAATTTTTTTTTAACTATAGCACCATATTTAACCTTTCGCGGATTGTAGCAAGCAAACTACAACAAGTTTCTTATTATAGAGCCATTAAGGACCCAAACTTCAATATTTCATGTACAAAAAACAATTAAACAGAACAGGAAAGAAGACTATTCAGTTCTTATTTCAAAATTGTCCTACTTAATAACATATTTTCTTTATAGTGATTTTGTTATAGAGATTTTGCAATCTTTACTAGTGGTATACTGGTGATTGTGATATAGTGGTATAGTGACTTTGCAGCTGGCACTCCAGCTGAATCTGAATTAACCTAACTGGACTACTACTTGGATGGATGGTATGCTAACTTGAAGAAATGTAAGATTGGTTAAAATAGTTAACCAATAACATAGGTTAATCTAGCGTAGTTTGACGAAGCCTAAAAGCAACTGTTTGATTGTGTTCATGTAAAGACTCTGTTCGTGTGTTACAAAAGCTAACTTGGGGATATGTAAGCTAGGCCAAAATATTTAACCGATAACTTTACTTAATCTAACATAGGCTAATGAAATCTGAAACAATGGTCCTGTCTATTTGAAAAACCTGTTCGTGCATGTCAAGTGTTTCTGACTTCTTAAGAGTTTTATTCACAAGTTTCTTCTTCTGTCCCTGTTTTTTAACTGTTTGGAAATTCTTTCTGTGTTTTTTCGGCCTTTTAAAACTTACGTTCACATATTTATAACTTTTTTAAAAATATATTCGTGTACTCTCACGTGTTTCTGACTTTTTGAAAATTCTGATCATGGGTTTTTAGCTTTTACAAAATTCAGTTCGCTTCTTCCTGCTGTTGAAAATTCTGTTCGCTTGTTTCTTACTGTTTGAAAATTTTCTTCACATTTTAGTGACTTTTTATGCTACTATTCATGGCTTGACTTGTCTGTGTTAGCTTTGTTGGTATATCCTCGTGTATTTGAAGGTATTTTTTGAGAAAGTTAGGATTTTGCCATGACTGGTTTTAGTCATTCACGGTTCGTCTTGTCATTGTTAGCTATGTTGGTGTTTCCTTGCCTATTTTGTAGGGACTTATTTAAAAGGTAAGATTTCTTATGTTTAGCTGTTTTATTTCGTGGTTTGACTTGTGTGTGAGTTTTTCTATTAGCTTGGTTTCTGCTTCAAAGGGCGTTGATTAAAAAGTTTGTATTTGACATGTATAGATATGATGTTTTAATGTTTGACTTGTGGGTGGTTTTTCTTTCTGAACGAGGTTTCCTTGCCTTTTGTAAGTGTGTAGTCAGAAACTTACGATTTCGGATGTTTAGTTTGCAATGAGCTAGGTTCCTTAACATTCCATAGGCGGGCGTCGTCTTAAACTTTTGATTTTGGAGGTTTAATTTGACATTTGGGCTTTTCTTAGCTAGATTCTTAGCCTTTCATAGGTGGGTGATATTATGATTTCGGATGTTGAGTGTGGTATTTCATGGTTTGACTTTTCTGATACTCATTATTTTAGGTGGTTAATATGCTATTTTAAACCTTTCTGAGCTATGTTTCTTAGCCTTTCTTAGGTGTGGGTTGTCTGAAACTTATGATTTGGAGTGTTTAAATTTGGTATACCGTGGTTTGACTAGTCTAAATTTATGATTGGGGATAGATAGTTTTCGTAATTTTAGATTTTCTTAGCTAGATTATTTAAACTTTTATAGGTGTGTGTTCGCTTTGTTGTGTTTAGTTGGGTATTTCTAGATTTGAATTGTCTGAAACTTGTGAATTTGGTATTTTTAGTGGGATAATTAGCTCTTTGAAACTAGGTTTTATAGCGTTTCCTAGGCGAGTTGTTTGAAAAACCCAAACTAGGGTGTTTAGTTTGGGACGAGCTATGTGTCATAGTCTTTTTTAAGTGTTTGTTGCCTGAAACTTGTGAGTTGGGATGTCTAGTTTGATATTGAGTCTTATCTCAGCCAGTTTTCTTAGCCTTTCCTAGGTAGGTGATGTTTTAATTTTATGATTTACTAGGTTCTATTGTATTTTTGGTATGACTTATCCGAAACTCATGATTTGGGGTGTTTAGATTGCCGTTTTGGACCTTTTAGAGCTAACTTCTTAGATTTTTCGTTTGTGTGTGTTGTCTGACACTTGTGGTTTTGGGTGTTTTGTTTGGTGTTTCGTTGTTTGACTTGCCTGAAATTTATGATTTGTGATGTTTAGTTTTCATTTTTTTTTAGCTTTTCTGAGATAGGTTTCTTTGGCTCGCAGGTGTGTGCTGTCTGAAACTCATATTTTGCGGTGTTTAGTTTGGTTTTTCCTGGTTCGACTTGTCTAAAGTACATGAATATGCAATGTTTAGTTTGTTAATTAGGCCTCTGCTGAACTAGGTGTCTTAACCTTTGGTAAGAGTGTTTGGTCTGAAACTTGTGATTTGAGATGTTTAGTTTGCTACATTGTAGCTTTTGGTACGAGGTTTCTTAGACTTTTGTAGGTGTTCGTTGTCTGTAACTCCTAATTTGTGGTGTTTAGTTTGGTATTTTATAATTCGACTTGTCTAAAGATTATGAATATGGTATTTTTGGTTTGTTAATTTGAGTTCTGCTGAAAAAAGTGTCTTAACTTTTAGTAAGTAGGTGGTGTCTGAAACTTATGATTTGAGATATTTAGTTTGCTACATTGGGAATTTATGGAATGGGTGTCTTGGGTTTTCGTATGTAAGTGTGATCTGAAACTTATAATTCTTAATGTTTCGTCTGGTCAAACCATTTCATGGTTTCACTGGTCTACATAGGAGTTTGTCGTCTGAAACTTATTTGGGATGTTTGCTATCCTAAAATCAACATGCTACTTTATCAAAGATAACTGGGTTGTACATTTAAGTGTTTATCAAAAGTGTCAATGTGTAATTAACTAAATTATAGCAGCTTCAGTTAGATTAACCTATTCTAATCTAGGAACTAAAATTGGGAGATGTATTCTATGATTTTAAACTTTTATTCGAAAGTAGAAGGCATGCAAAGCAGGAGGGTAAACAGTGGGCTTGCAATCCAAACTCAGAATTAGAGAGGAAACTCAAAAGCTAGTAGAACTGTCGAAGATAGAACAGCTAAGAAAAAAGATGACCCCATATCGGGTAGACATAATGACCCACCTGTAAGTGCAATGTTTCGGAAACAGAAAGAAACTGCTCTTCAGTGGAAAAGTATTAGCTTTCACTGGCCATGAAGTATGAAGTTGACCAGAAGTGGCTCTAATCATTTCAAAACCAGTGGTAAAATCACTGATTAATTGAGTGCCCATCAGAAACCACATTATAACTGCTGCACTCTACAGTAGGCATGCCAAAATGACCCTGATTACTTGCTCTACAACCTTGAACGAAGCCATAGACGATCTGAAAGAAACGCTCTACAATGAACTGATGTCTTTCCTTAAAGATATACCCAGTCATAACATCCTATGTGTCACAGAAGATTTCATTGCGAAGGTTGGCAACGATGGAGATTATTGTGGAAGTCTTAGGTAATCACAGTCTTAGAAAACGCAGCGCACATTGGAGGATTGCTTATTGAAATGGCTCAGTCCTTGGGCTTGGTTGCTTGTGGTACTCTCTTCACCAATAAATATATACACAAGTACTGCTGGGCTTCATCTGACGGACGCACAAAAAAAGACTGACAACTTTCTTGCCGTGATCACTTGCGAGATAGAACTCCTGGGTTTCCTTGGAGGGTTATCAGACTAACCTATAATAATAATGCCTACAAAATTCTTTGATATTCGTCTAATCTTGGGACCTGATTGAGAAGAGGGCTGAAAGGCAGAAATCACTTCTTAACGTTCTATCACCTAATACGAGCCGTGCTCTTGAACTAGAGAATGCCAATCTTGATAAGGCTAGAAAGGTGTCGGCGCTGATTAACATTATAGCCTTGAGCATAAGCTGAGAAGGCTGAAGAAACCGCTAGACAGGATGGCTGTCGGTCAGTGTACCAATTTACCAATGGCATAGTCGGAATACGTCTGAAGACAAATGAACCCGTCAAAAATAAGCCTAAATGACTTGTTACTAACCTTGATAAAGTCAAAGAAGCCTGGTCGATGCATTTCGAAAAGTTGTTATACAGACCACCACCTGTTGATTCGTGAGAAATACGGGACACGACATTTCTAAGCCTTACTACTATCGATATAAAAGTACCCTCTGGTGGGGAGATACTAAGGGCAGCTAAATATATGACGTCCTAAAAGTTCTATGGGGACGAATGGATTACGTCTGAAATAATCAAATGCTCAGTAGCTGCATGCATAACTCTGTGGACCATGTTTTTCCTTATAATTCGGAGAACAGCAAAAGTTCCTGAGGATTGGCCAGAAAGCACTCTTGTTAAAATATTCAAAAAATGCTTTGTATAAGTACATAGCAGAATATTAGTGACCATTCTCCTTAACAAAATCCAACCAATGTTGCTACGAACATTTATGGGAGGAGCAGCATGGATTGAGGCCAAACTGATCGTACGCTGATCATGTATTTACTCTCAGAATGCTAAAAGAAAAAGCAAATGAATGGCTCAATAACCTGTACTTGGTGTTCATAGACTTCTAGAAATCTTTTCACTCGATAGATCACCAAACACTCTGAAAGGTCCTCTGATACTGCAGTATTCCTGATAAGCTTATTTGAATTATAAAAGCCTTCTATATCGACAAAGAATTCTGCGTGAAGAAAATTGGAAGGAGTACTCGTTACTTTCACATCATGACAGGGATGAAGCAAGGTTTTGTGCTATCACAGCATTTATTTTTCCTCATCGAGGATTATATTCTCCAGACCTACGATGGTCTTGGAATCCAGTTGGATAATAAGAGACTGTAAGATGTTGATATCAATGACGATATCAACCTCCTGGAGTCCTGGAAACATATGCCCCAGCAATACTTTAACCAAGTCAGAGACACTGTCGAACTTTTTGGCCCCAAAATAAATGCCAACAAAACAGAAAGAGTCAAGAACACTGGATATCCAATCGACCTGTGATGATATCACGAGACAACAGAGAAATTCATGGGGTTCAAGTACTGAGGAAATACCATCCACAATTCAGGATCATGTCAGTGAGAAGTCACCCTAACAATAAGCCATACTAATAGAATTCTCAGTAAACTGCCTCAAATCTGTCTCAAATATTAAGTTGTATTCTCTCCGACTCAAGCTGAGGCTGTTCAACAGCAACCTCTTTCCTTATTTTTCTATTGTTCTGAAACTTGGCACCTAGATCAACAACTGGAAAAGCAGCTCTTCACATTTGAAAAATGTGTTTAAAAAGCATTCTAAATATTCCACTGGTCCCAAAAAGAGATGAAAGCTACTGTATGACAGAAGACGTATCAGCCAATGATAACCAAAGTGGTCACATATAGGAAATGAAGACACCTTGAACAAGTGAACCGTATGCACGAAACTTGATAAGTGAAAGTTGTCCTTCAGTGGTTTCCACTTAGTACCAGAAGAAAAGGACGCCGATAAAACACACTATGAGGCATTTACTAGGCTGACTCTGAAATCTCAATGCCTAAATCCAAATAGAATGGAAGGATGTCTGGATGGTAATAGTGATAGACTCCATAAAAAATAGTTCCATCTATTTACCGTTGATTTTCAATATATGACTCAGTTCAAATTGCTCTATGTGGTTGACAGTTACTTTGAGTCCACCCTTCGTGGTTATTATGTTCATTATATCCACTTTTGTGACAAAACATAATTGCTTTTCCGTTCTGACTGCTTTCATTGCTATTACAAATCTAAGATGGTTTTTATGGCAATTGTATTTACCAAGTGACACATAGCGATCGCAAATTCTGTCGGTCTGTCGGTCTGTCTGTATAGGTTTTGCTAGTTTAGACACTAACAGATAAGCTAGGACGATGACATTTGGCAGGCGTATCAAGGAACAGACCAAATTAAATTAGAAGTAGTCGTTTCCCCGAACTATCTGGGGAGGAGTGGAGGGGGGACGGTTAATTCGGAAAAATTAGAAAAAATGAGGTATTTTTAACTTACGAAGGGGTGATTGGATCGTAATGAAATTTGACATTTAAATGGATATAGTGTTTCAGAGCTCTTATTTTAAATCCTGACTGGATCTAGTGACATTGGGGAGAGTTGGAGGGGAAACCTAAAATTTTGGAAGACGCTTAGAGTGGAGGGATTGGGATGAAACCTGGTGGTAAAAATATTCACACGTCCTAGATACATGACTGACATAACCGGAACAGATCCGCTCTCTTTGGGAGAGCTGGGGGGGTCAATTCTGAAAAATTTGAAAAAATGAGGTATATTTAACTTACGAAGGAGTGACCTGCTGTTAATGAAATTTGATATTTAGAAGGATCTTGTGCTTCAAAGCTCATATTTTGAATTCCAACCAGATCTGGTGACATTGGGAGGAGTTGGAGGGGGAAACCGGCAATCTTGGAAAACGTGAAAATTGAGGTGTCTTTATCTTACAAATGGATGATCGGATCTTAATGAAACTTAATATATAGAAAGATCTTATGTCTCAGATGCTCCGTTTTCAATTCGAATCAAATCCGGGGACATAGGAAGTTGGAGGGGGGACAAATTTTTGGAAATCGGAAATCTTGGAAAGCGCTTAGAGCGGAGAGATCGGAAAAAAAATTGATGGGAAGAATAATCACAAGTTCTAGATACGTGATTGACATAATTGGAACGGATCCGCTCTCTTTGGGGGAGTTGGGGGATTTCCAGTGCTTTGGCGAGTTCGGTGCTTCTGGACATGCTAAGACGATGAAAATTGGTAGGCGTGTCAGGGACCTGCACAAATTGACTTGATAACAGTCGTTCCCCGATTTCACCATCTAGACAGCGGGAGGGAGAGGACAAATTGAAAAAAATGAGGCATTTTTACTTATGAATGGATGATCGAATCTTAATGAAATTTGATATTTAGAAGGATCTCGTGTCTCAGAGCTCTTATTTTAAATCCCGACCGCATCCGGTGATATTGGGGGAGTTGGAGGGGAAACGGGCGATGAAAATTGGTAGGCGTGTCAGGGACATGCACAAATTGACTTGATAAGGACGTTTTCCCCGATTCGACCATCTGGGGGGCTGAAGGGAGAGGACAAATTAGAAAAAAATGAGGTACTTTTAACTTACGACTGGGTGATCGGATCTTAATGAATTTTGATATTTACAAAGACCTCGTGTCTCAGAGCTCTTATTTTATATCCCGGCCGGCATTAAGCCTCTGATTTTTCTTTTAAATCAATCTATTTATTCTTAGAATTTTGCTAGAGCTCATATTACATGAGCTCTTGGCTCTTCCGACCTCGTCACAATTGCTATATGAGCTCTTAGCACTTGTTATCCAATTAAAGCGTTAACCTGATTATTGTCGCTTGTTTTACTACCACTGTTCACTCTGAAGCACCCCCAATATAACTTAGGGAAATAAAATAAGAATCTAAACAAACTTAGTGGAGCTACCACTGGGACCCATCACGTGGAATAATCAAATGAAAAATGTGCATCAATGTTAGCCAGAGATGAAACTTTGATGCGTAGCTTAAGGAATAAAGTATGGAGGAATTAATTGTTTATTCCCGTGAAGAGTAAGAACAGCGAATGAGGTCACTGAGAAAAGTTTGGGTAAAATATGAAGTGACTGGTAATGGCAGAGAGTATCTCCCTGAGACGCAAGAATGGAAAGGTGGAGTCTTGGTAACGGGATCACAGTTGGGCCACGAGTCATATGTTGAGGGACCCAGCTATGATTCATGGCTCTCCAAACCAATTCCAGGTTCCTTCCCAAGTCTTTCCAATCCAACCCGAAATTGAATACTTCTGAATTTTCCTGTAAACCATTGTAATCCATCCAATTTCAACTTTTGATCATCTCTGGTTATTCCCAATGGGTCCTTGACCTCTCCGTTCCTCCTAAGCCTGTTTCTCCTCCCGCAGTTTTGTAATTCTCTCAAATTTTACTTCCGCCATCAAAGCCTGAATTCGTAAATCACAATTCTTTTTTTGCATTTTATTTTTTTCTACTTTTTCTTAAATTGTTCCCTCGCGTAACATAAATCATCAACAGTGTGAATTGGACTGGTGTCCGCCATCTTCGACTCCATTTCTTAATTGTGGTCGCGCTATTATTTCTTTTCTCTCTTTTAGGTTTCTTTTCTTTTGTCTTAATAGCTCGTTGCTAAATGACAATTTTGCTCTTAAAGTGCAATTTCACTTTGTATCTTTTTTCTCTCTTCGTCGAATGGAAATTGAATCCCCACATTTGGTTTTTCATATTGGACCAGAATTTTTCGATTTTTTTTTATGGGAATGCGCGTACTATAAATTTTTTTTCACTTTCCTCTGGCACACTGAATGTTCGACTGGCACACTAAATGAAAATGTTCGAAATCATAAATAAATGAGATTTTCCCTAAGGGGTAGCTTCGGGAATCACTCGAAGGCTTTATTTTTGTAAACTCTATAGATTTAAATATTAAATCCAAATTAATAAAAGAAAAAGCCTAAAAAGGGTTTTCCTTTGAAGGTTCAAGTTAAAAACAATCCCCATCGATTGAATTTAAAATTCATTCCTATTCACTCCAACGAAATTTTCTTCTTGATAATTCCAATTGTTCCTTGAATATTGACTATTTATTTTTCATAATATTTATAATCCTTTATCTCCTGGGGGAGGGTTGAAATACTGAAGTTTTGTTTCAGAATCTGCTTGCTTGTATGTTAAACAGTGTAATTATGCAATTAAAAAATATATACTTTGTATTTCGTTCTGAGATATTAAAATGCATATTTTTAATTTTGATATTTCTCTTTACTTTCCAATAAAGGTCCAAACCACCGTAAATGTATGGATTAAATCTTAATAATCACCTCGGTCACCCTCTTAATAATCTCAGTAAGTTTTATTTAGATTAGCCTAATCAATGCTTGGGCATTAATTATCGACTTTTCATAGCAACCTTACCCTTTATTTTATTTGGGGGCGAAGGGTCTCCGCTTGTAAAAACTACAAACAATTTTCAAAATTGAAAATAAATTATTTTATCCTCAAAAGTTTCGCTCTGCAGAAATTCTCATTAGATCCTTCCAATCATAAGAAAATCAAAATGGTTAACATATTTGGTCTTATAGCGCCATTTGTGCGAAAAATAACCGGTGACATATGTGCAATCAGTCAAAGGACGTGTGCTAAAAATATCTGAAGACAGATGAATAATTTATCACGTAGAGATTCAGTTATGTAATCCCGGTTAAGTATATAGATTGTAACTTTCAACGAGTTAACACAACCTGTCATATAGCAATTGCTAATATACAGGTTTGTGGCCTTGGATGTCTGCCAGTTAAACCCATGTGTGGTGACCTTCACCATGTTGGCTCAAATAAGGGCAATGCACTTTTACGTGTCCTTTATGTATAGGCCACGTAAAAGTACATTGCCCTTATGTCCCGGGGGAAGGTCAAAAAGGCCAATTTATAAAAATTAAGTTCGTAGCACTGCTTAAATGCTGGGAAGTTCTTGCTGGCTTCATTATTAACACAGTATTTTAATGAACTATGCTCACAGTCTCTTGTTGATATGGAAGAATCCTGAATAAATTTTCCATCTGCGATATGAAAAGCTGGATAATTTTGCCCGATAAAAGTTAATGTCTAATAGAAGTTCTGCAGAGTGAAGTGCTAATTTTGTTTCTAGAAATTAATCACCCAGAGTCGCATCCACTCGATTATCTTTTTCTAGTGTGTGCTCATTCTCCTAGTGCTGTTCCATCGTTTACACATTACCTTTCTATCGTTGATAAAATTTTTGTCATTTCTTCTTTTTCCATTCCAAACACTAATTATGCAAAATTCTACTTGCATGACAAATAAGATTGCTGAATAAGTTAAAGGTGAGTGAAATTTCAACGAGATATCCACTTCCCGATAAGATGTTTCAGTTGCGGCAGGTTTGGTCATAATAAAAGAAATCGTAGAGATTAAGGGACCGTAGAAGTGATTTTGTAAGCGTTGAAGAAGTCCTGGGAAAGTTGAAGAGATTTTGGAAGTGTTGAATAGATTTTGGGGCATTAAAGAGATTTTGGGAGCGTTAAAGTGGTTTTAAGCTTGTTGAAGTGGTACTGTGAGTGCTGAAAACCTTTTGGGAGTGTTGGAGAGGCGAAGTAATGGGAATCTTGGAGAAATATGTGAATGCTTTTCCGCAGTTTAGCTAATTTCACGAATGATGATGTTAAATTAGTAGTGCAGTAACAGTAATAGCACTATTAGTACGCACATATTGCCTTTCAGATGGCTACTCTTCCCCCTAAATTATACGCTGAGATTTTCAACTGAATTTTCAACCCTAGTTTATTCCAGGGTTAATGTCGATACACCTTTTTGACACCCCTATTCAATATTTTCTGCAGTTTTCAGCTTGTATTCTCAGCAATAGCAGTAGTATTCCTGACATACATCTAGTCAGACAAAGCAGGCAAACAATTCAGCTAGACGGCAGATCATCCAGAAGTTCAGAAAGACAGCTCAGCAGGGTTACCTGGTTGACTTGAAGTTTGTTTACGATTCTTTAATTTTCGTAAACTACAAAGCTATGGCATTTGCCTGAATCGTAATGACGGGTCAGAATGTCAAGGGTTACACCGCCGCAGAGAAGCACTAGCAGTAGTAGCAGTAGAAGTAGTATTAGTAGTAGCAGTAGTAGTAGTAGTAGTAGTATTAGTAGTAGTAGTAGTAGTAGTAGTAGTAGTAGTAGTAGTAGTAGTAGTAGTAACAGAAGTAGCAGTAGTAGCAGCAATAGTAGCTGTAATAGTAGTCTTAGTAACAGTTGTCGTAGCAGCAGTAGTAGAAGTAGTAGTAGTAGTAGTATTAGCAGTATTAGTAGTAGCAGTAGCAGTAGTAGTAGTAGTAGTAGTAGTAATAGTAGTAATAACAGTATTAGCAGTTGTACCAGTAATAGTTTTAGTAATAGCAGTAGAAGTAGTAATAGTAATAGCAGCTGTAGTATTAGCAGTGGTAGTAGTAGCAGCAGTAGTTGAAGTAGTAGTGGTAGTAGTAGTAACAGAAGTAGCAGTAGCAGCAGTAATAGTAGTTGTAGTCATAGTAGGTAATTGTAGTAGTAGCAGCAGTAGAAGCAGTAGTAGTAGTAGTAATAGCCGTAGTAATACCAGTAGTAGTAGTAGTAGTAGTGTAGTAGTAGTTGTTGTACTGGCTGTCTTAGATGCAGCGTACCAATATTACTTTTTACTCAAATGAACAGCCCCATCATCCTTCTCTGAAATTTCAAGCTCAATACCCTAAGCCGTTCGTGAGAGGCGCCTTTTATTTAGGGAGGCACTTTATTTTGAGAGGCACTTTTTATTTAGTTAAGCCTACCTCCAATATTCCTTGAAAGGTTCACCTTAGCACATTTAGTCTTTACCAAAGACCAGATATATCTCCTTTCCCAGTAGCAAATACCATACATAAACATTGGGTGAATAGAATAGCTTACAGACCTTTCTCCAAAGGCTCTGGGGTTGCTGGGATCACCTGAGGCATAGTTATTGGACCTCTAAATTATACTGAACAATACATATCTCAAGATTGGATCACTATATTTAGCTCTCTTTTTTCCTTTTTCTGCAAAAATCTTAGCGTCTCGAGTGAAAATTCAAAATAATTCAACTAAAAGGTGTCTCATCCACAAGCTCAGAAAGACGTCTCGACGAAAACGAAGGGTTACATTCTCCCCTCAAAATTCCTTGACAGCTTCACCTTAACACACTTAAGCTTTTCTGAAACCAAGGACGAAATATACCCCATTTCCTAGTAGCAAATACCATACATAAACATCGAGCAAACTGCATAGCCTGCAGACCTTTCCCCAAGAGGTCTTGGGTTGCTGGGATCCCCTGATGTTTAGTTATAGAGCCTTCAAACTATACTGAATAATACTGATCCCAAGCTTGGAACATTCTACCCCTGGCTCTCTTTTTTTCCTTTTTCCGTGATAATCTTAGCGTCTCGAATGAAAATCCTAGTCAGTCAAAACAGACGAAAAATTCAGCTACAATGACTCATCCATAAGCTCAAAAAGACGGTTCAGTGGGGTTGCCTGCTTGACGCAAAGTTTGTTAACGATTCCTTAATTTTTGTTAACTGCAAAGGTATGACATTGGTTAGAATCGTCTTGACTTGTCAGAATGTCAAGGGTTACACCACTGCACAGAAGCACGGCTTCTTTCTGTGTCTTTCCATTGTCGTGGGATTTCGTCAGTTCATTTTTGTACCTTGAAAAAGTGTATTATTTTTTTTTTAGTTTGTTGTTCTTATTACCTTAGAAGTCTTCGGTACGACTTTTTTTTAAAGAAAGTACTCCTTCCATATTGATGTCAGGGATACCTCTCAATGGGAGATATCCAGGAGATAGGGCTTAAAAACTAAGCCACTTTTTCTGAGAATGGAGAAAAGTTACCAGTTTGGATGTATTTCAGGGGTACTTCATCCCCAGCCAAGTACCGAGGGTCTTCGGTCAAAAGAGTCAACCCTAAAGTTTCTAAAGTTTCCATTCAAGTGCCTTGGTGAAAGGAAATAATGATGCATAGACCCCACTTCGCTCTTGTTAGGAAGCACTTTTGTACTTCTTATGAACTCTTACAATACTGTTTAAGGTTATTTCACAGACTGTGCTGGTATGCTATGCTATTATAAAATCCAATTTTGTTCTTCATCTGAGAGAAATAATCAAATATAAGATTAAAATTTTATGGCAAATAAAATAGAATATTACCTGACAATCATAAGCCCCTTCATCTGATTTTTGAACGAAACGGATTTCTAGGATCCAATCCTTCGATTTGGGTATATGCCTTACTGAGAACCGTGCATCTGCAGTAAAACAATGAAGACCTGTTGTAAGAATGTGCCAGTCTCTTCTTCGAACCCAAGTCACCTGAAAATACTGGGAATTAAATACCTTAGCCTTCCAAAGGCAAATGAAAATATCCTTAGTTTCAAGTAGATATATAGGTAGATATACTTGAAACAAATTACAAAACTTATTCAGTAAATAAAATCACCAATCTCAAGAAAGGTTCTATGGCCTATCGTAATACAAAATGATTAAACATTAAAGATCTAAACACTTAGTATTTAAACATATATTCATAAGAAAAACTGAAAGAGAGAGAGAGAAAGAGAGAGAGAGAGAGAGAGAGAGAGAGAGAGAGAGAGAGAGAGAGAGCGAGAGAGAGAGAGAGAGAGAGAGAGAGAGAGAGAGAGAGAGAGAGAGAGAGAGAGAGAGAGAGAGGGAGAGAGAGAGAGAGGGAGATAGAGAGAGATAGAGTTCATTTAAATTTACCAAACAGACAATTCAAATCAAACTATATGAGGCGCAACAGAGCCAGCATAACATAAAAACATATTGATACAAACATTCATATGTAACACCACCGTTTTATAACAGACTCGAAAAAAATAAACAAATTAAAATCAATCGATTAACCAATAAAAAAGACACTTAATGAAAATAAATAGAAAATACAAGAAAGAATAAATGATAAATGAATAAAAGCTCTTTTATAATATACAGATTGAAATTGACTATTGGAAACCAACCACAAGATACCTGAAAGTACCAAACGAATAGCAGCCCCGTACAAGTGTTGGAAATGTATTCCATACTCATGAAAATGCAACCAGGGGGCAAAAACCAGGCCGAACACAAGTCGTAGCAGGGACTCTTCTGTCGTCGGACCAACGTATGTAATAAGAAAAGCTGTCAGATGCAAAAATAACAGGTTGAAATACAACTGAAAATGTCCCATTTAGCTGTGCAAAAGTAAATGAAGTCCACACAAGGACATAAATTGAACGAAAATCTCAAAGTGGTTAAACGAAAGCTGAACTTCCAAATTTTAACTAGCCTGTCGTTCTCATGAAGAGACGCTATTCTCTGCAAGTTTAAATGGGAAGTAATTATTCATATGGTAGGTCAATAAGAAACATTTGATTTAATCAAGGGAAAAAAAGAAGCCGTATGATAAACTTGGGGAAAATGTACTTCAGCTTAGGTAAGATAACAATGATTCTTGGGAATCTTAACTTTTGATTGATTAATATAACAGTTTTCTTAATTGATAATATAAGATTGATTAATATGAAAGACAAATTCTCACCAATTTTTTCTCAAGAAATCTGACAATGGTTTTTCAAGAAACTAAAACAGTTTCAACCACTTTCAGACCTAAGAGAATGCCATACGACGTATACATCACCTCAACACCTTGGAAAGCTCTAGGAACTCTATAAAAATCAGAAACTTGGGTTTGGAATATTAAGAGCCAAATAATTTATACTACGAAAGAACTTTCTTGAATAGAGCATGAAGATTCTTATCCAGTAATGCTTGATCAAATGCTACCGTAGGTAACGTGCTATCATCAATTGACGAAACTTCTGTGTAATAGGAGTCTGACTGAAACCTGGGTTCACAAACACGATTGGAATGCAGAATCTGAAGCAAAATTTTTGAATACACATTTTATCGCATAGGAAAGCTCATCAATAGAAATAAAATATTATGTTAGGCCCATTATATACCCTTGTGGGATCAAGTTTAAACCTCAAAGCCATTTAGAGAGTTCTTGCTAATAAATATTTCTGCTCAAAACGTACCAATGGAACCTATATTGAGCTGTTCCTTTCAATCCAATTTTGCCAAGTTTTCCTCCAAGAATATAATGTGTTAAGGAATCGAATGTCTTCTTTACTTACAAAAAAGAGCAGCTGGGATTAAACCAGCATCTAAGGCTGAATGAGTGAAACTAAGAGACGAAGCATTTGCGTGTTCAGTCAAATGACCAGTACGAAACGCTTACTGAAACTTTCTTGGAAGGGAAGGAGCTTTCTTGCACCAAGAAAGCTTAATGAGAGGAGAAAGATTGGTCTGTAATTTGGGGGATCCGTTCTTGAACCTTTAGAAAAAAACTATTACCTCCACACTTCCACGGGATTTTGGGAAAATGCTAAGATCAAAAGAAGTTCAAAAAAGCTCATTTAAGGTGAAAGAATTGTTGGTAAAATGAACCTGATAAGCTTAGTAGGAAAATCTTGTGGACCTTATGAATAAGTCCCACCTAGGAAGTAACCATCTTACAAATTCTGGACTCAGTAACGAGCTCAAGTGCTATTTTTTGGACAAGCTGGGCCTGGCATTCTTAACAGCAGAGAAATGAGAACCTTACTTTCGACGCGTTCAGTCAAATATAGGTTTAAACTTTGCTGAGTCTAATTGGAGAAACGATAAGAAATACTCGTTTGAAATACAGTTCTGCACGACACAGCTTAGAAACAAATAATTTCGTAAAATAACAAATTGGTTTGAAACATAGCTTAACATGACACAGCTTCGAAGGGCTGGTAAAGAAGAAAAATTTTTGTCAATTAGAGTGGCTGTTGTCTCAGATGCTCTAGTAGGTATTATATTCACTGGCAGCATACCATCAGGATGCATTGCACTGACAAAGTCTATTGACTTAGAAGAATAATTCAAATATTTAAATTAAAATCAATAATATCGACTATTTTACGTGGATGGTTTGGACCCACTCTGTTTTTCAATAAGACTATTCAAGAGATCTTGAATAGAACCATTGGAGCGTGATAAACCCCTCCAACACGACTTTAAATGGTAACAAAATGATGATGGAAAATAACTTCTAATTAAGATTTACTTCCTCGACCCGTACAGTTTCATCCCAAAATTATTCGCTGACGCTAATCAGGTACACAAGGATCTGGACATCAAAACCTTCCCCCTTCTCAAGCGACACTACCACAGTAAAGATGAAATTCTGTGGCCTGTTGTCCTATAAAGCGGTTTGTTTCTTATGATTATTAATGCTCCCCGTCGAAAATTAAGGAGAAAACTATCCTCTTAATCAAAACATATTTAAACTCGATTCACTGCGCAGCCGTGCTTCACTTCAGTGCTTTGTCACTGCACAGCCAATGAATACAGTTTTCATATAAAGGTCTGTTGGTGACAATGTATCCGTGGGCTGTTTTTTTCAGATTGTCGAAATGCCATTGAATTACACGATTGAGTAACAAATTTCGTCTTCCCCTGCATAGACTGACCCATGGCTCGGAAATCATTGAGTACCTACAATCGTGACTTTTTAGGGAGAAGGGGGTATGCATTTGGCACCATCGAAGTAACGGTGGATTGCTGATCTAATGCCCGAAAAAAATACTGTTGTTCACCATGTACTCGTAAAGTGGATGATGCACAATGAATTCAAGATCACAAAAGTTCAAAAAGCATTACTTTTCGACCAAAATCCCTGTATGATGGAGCTCATTGACACCGTTTGTTCGAAAACGATAAGAAATGAAATGAAAAATCAAAAAAATATATTCAAACTGCTTTCAATATCATTTTTTTTTAGTTTTTTAGTCTTTTCGGAATCTTCTCTTGTATGGTTTGTCACTATTTACAAGGAATGTGCGTGAATTTTGGCAGACCTCACCTTACATTGTAGGCAAATATTTGATGAAAATATAGTGCTCTTGTACAGGAGAAAGAGGAATCTAAAATTAAATAAAAACATAGCGACAAGCAATTCGTTACTAATTTATCATAAATGCTAATATAAGACCTTTCTATTGTATGGCTAGACAAAGGATGGGGAGACAAAATATTTTCTATTAAAAGTAAAAAGGGGATTTATTGGGAGATTTGGCTAAAGATGAAGTTATAAGTTCCCGAATGGACTTTAGAACCTGGGATGCTGAACCCTTCCCTTAGCTGGTAGGCCCTTATAAAATTACACAATGTTGAATTTTTTTACTACCGTAAAACCATTTTTAAAAGAAATACACATGTGATAGTCATTATTTATTTTTTTTAACTCTACTGATTTTGTGCTCTAAAAAATACACTTCTAAATGCGATTTTTCTTGTCATGAGCGTCTTTTTGTTATAATAGAGAGAATATTTTGAAAACACAATTTTTGTCCTGTTTTTTTTTTACATAGTAAAGAACCATTTGAAATTGTTTTTATATATGTTTCTTTTTTCAATGATAATTATTTTCATAAACATTTATTGAATATTTAAATGTGTTTTGACTCAGTCACCGTACAAGCTTAAGTAGGATAATTTGCATGAGTTTAAAACGCCATTCAGGGTTTTTTTTTGTGGGCCGTCAATGAGTGAATGCTAGTAGAGAATCATCAAAACATTTACTGACGTTATAGTATTTGGCAGGGCTCATATGGCTCGATAGATCTATTGAGCCCAATGTTGGATTTACCAATGGGCTGGATCCATTCGATTCTATTGAACCAAATTCAAAGCTGATTATCTGTGATCTAGCCGAGTCAATAGACAAAAAGTCTGATAAAATGGTTCAGTTGTACACTGTGTGATCTTATCATGAAAAAATTCCATAAAATCTTTTCTAGACAATTTATTACATCAGAATTGATACATGTGGACTCTAGCGTTGAACTATTCTCATTATACTGGGAACGATATAAGCAATCACACCTGACCCGATCGTGCCTGAGCCGAATCAAAAGACACCTAAAGATTTACATGTGGTAAGCTATACATTTGATAGCAAAACAACTGCATACTTGTTGGTAAATTATAGGGGAAATTCAGTAGTTGAAACTATGACACTGAAGAAATTACAGCTAAATAGATATCTGTTGGTTGTGTTAAGTACTTCAAAACCATGTCTTAGGAAGGTCAATCTATACAATGTAAACCGAGAATTCATCAAACTTACTTCTGAGCTTTGTTTGAATTCAGCTGGAAGTAATGTTGAATTTCCAGATGTAACTAGATAACAAACAAAGCAACATCAATTCACCGTTCGTGCATTAGGCAATAAAAATGCAGGAGACGGTTTTACAAACATTTATTGCTAAGAATTGCCCATCTTGTTAGAAATCTATCTTGTCAAGAGTTTTGAGAATAATCTAATGAAGTTTATCAGTTATGAAAATATATCTGATTATTTGAAATTTATAACTTTTCAAACAGCCTTTGCCCGTGTAAAAAAAAAAAAAAAAAAAAAAAAAACACTGAGTCCAACCCATCAGTGTTGTGAATAGGGTTGAAAAGGAATTACGATAAATCTCTCCCGATAGAGCAATGCCTGGGAAATTATTTATCAATTCGGTGTTAAAAGAACAATTACCTATGGTGGAACAAACTTCAGGGAAAATATTAGATTCACTTTTAGTCTCCTGTCGTGAGCAAAGTAAAAGACTGTTTTATTATTTGATGACAGCAGTAGTGTTCAAATCGATTGAACCGCCAATCAATTAACTACCGACAACAATAATTGTAAGCTCATTGATCTGATACCAGACGATATCTGCACCCGTAAGAAAACTCTGTCAGTTGACTCTAAGCTCCTAGATTGTTTACACACCTCAAACATTCCAAAGACAATTGTAGTTGCAGACAAATTTTCAAATAATAGATACAACGTCAAGGCAATGTAGTAGAAGAAGAAGAAAAGACGATTCTAAAATGCTGTCATAAAAAGCACGCGAGCATCAATTTTCAACAATAGTGAAGGTAATATTAGCAGTATGAACAATAATTCAACTCTTGGTTGTCAAAATAGTAGACAACATTGTATTTCTGTAAGTTTTAATTTACCAAGCATAATAAAAAGTAATGGATGAGACGGTTCATAATTGCGTGTGAAATGACTGAAACGTATCTACGCAAATATTTGCGAAATGAGAAGTCCGAGTACGCTAAGTATACTTGCCCAGAAATAAAATATCCAACAAAGTTTGAAAAAATACTGTATTCAAATTGATCCTAGCTATACTTGTCATCAGAATCATAAGGCTCGTGGCAGTCACTACCAAGAAACTAAGGCCTTCCTCCCCCTGAAAATTATGCAAGCAAATGTTATCACTGTGGATGAGAAACGGTGATGGTAAAATAAACCCTAAAATACATTCTGTTCCCAATTGGTGTCTTTAGTTGTAATTGCTATGCCTTTTCACTTTCCACTGTGGCGTGGAGATAGCGATTGTTCTAGAAACGACATTTCAGCAAAAGGTGTGCAAAAAAATTATAATAGATGGAGGGAATGAATTTGTTAATGCAAAAATAAAGAGATTTCAGCTTAAATATAGTGCAGTATTGCGTCACAGTCGAATTAAGGCCACGTTGGCTTAGTGATCGACCAGAACTGTTCGAATTCTCATTTCCTGATATTGTAAACAGTATCCTCTTAAAAACAGTGTCTCTTTTATTCATAATTTTGATAAAATTATGGAAATATACAATAAACATCGTCAATCCTTGTCAAAGCGTTCCCTGGCGAAAATGCAGTTGACCCTCTCCTAAACCAATACTTTAATGAAAAATAAATAGTACAGATTGTACGGTTCTCAGCTGAGGATGTAGCTCGGAATCTTCTTATTAGCAATGATGTTGGAAATAGCAGTTATATGTGTTTCACGAAACTTTATAAAGTGTCAAATATCCTAGCAGCAATGCCGTTGACCTGTCGACTACGGAATAGTTAATCTGATTAGATTTTGGGTTTTCTTTTATTATTAATTCCACAAATTGAAAGACAATGGCCGATATCATATTGCAAAGGTATTAAAACTCAAACACATAGATTGAAGAAACAGTTACTGGTTTACTGGCTTGGATAAAAATATGAATTCAATTCTTAGATTGCTGCTATAATTTATAAATCAGTGCCAGATCCTGAGGATTTTGACTTGACATTTATGTCCAATGTTTCTGATCCTCTCTATGATGATTTGATTAAAACAAGCAATTTTTAGAC
Organism: Artemia franciscana; assembly: GCF_032884065.1. Lineage (NCBI taxonomy): Eukaryota > Metazoa > Arthropoda > Branchiopoda > Anostraca > Artemiidae > Artemia > Artemia franciscana. The sequence goes on from NC_088863.1 coordinate 37,837,291, forward strand.
TAAACTTTCTCACACTGTTAAAAACGACGGTAGATATGGTCTTCCTCTTGTTGATTGTATTATAAAGAATATATATTATATGTTAAAAAGGGAAAACATATGATATTAAATTAAGACAATATGATTTTCTATCCCCCAGCAAGCAATTTGTGCACCTTTTTGACTCCAATGAATATCCGTTTGCCACCATACCATACAAAGAAAACAAAAATATGTATGGACTGCATCAGTTTATTAACAAAACAGCGTCGAGTGTGAATCATGGTGTTTTCATGTGCAACTTTTCAACGGAACAGAGAAGACTTTATATCACTAGCCCTATCGAGAACAAAAGAATTATATTAAACGACAACTTTGGGTTATTGGCTTTAAAGTTATTATAATTAAAGCTAAAAATTTTTGTGAATAGAATCATGTTATTAATGCAGACTACGTACCCAGTTTCTCCTCGGACAACCTTATATCTTCTTATATTTCTTTTATTGAACTCTCCAAAACTGGTAAAACTAATGTTCCCTTTCTACAAGTTATAGAGAAAAAATTTACGGAGAACAATGTTCTCCACTACAATATAAGACATCTCCAATATGTTCTCGTGAACACTTCATATCTAGAAACCTTTCAGTAAAAGCTAAGAACAAAATTTTTGGTATCTTATAGTTGCTACCACCGCATATCGCTACCTGTCCCTTTTGATTCATTCAGAATGTATAGACGAATCATATTTGTCTGCCACAATATATACAGTTATGTTTTCACTCAGAGTCTACGATACATTGGACACGGATTGGCCTATTACAAGGGGCGCACTACAATGTCTAGTTATGGTCTTTGTAGTTGATTTGCTTGGCTATTTCGTTCTAAATTACCTTTTGAAGAGATATGCATTGGTACAAGCTGCAATAAATTTTGCTGCCTTGACTCTACAGGATTGGGTTTGCGACAAAATTCCAAGGGAAATCATTTCGAAAATCTTAGATCCTCGACAAGAGTTGTTGGTATCAAATTTTTAAAAATAATGATAGTTTTATCAAATTGGAAAGGTTTTAAAAAGAGTGCGTGATAATTGTTCAGTCTCAATCCAGGAGACAAAGAAAGTACATCATCATCGTCGACGACTCTGAAGAAACAAAATAAGAAGAAGAACAAGAACGCGAAGAAAAACAATTGGATTAAAGAAAGACTTCTTCTCGTAGAATGACTTTGTCTTCCCCAAAAGAAACCGTGTCCATCGGCTACTTTTTGCTTAAACCTCTTCATTGCTGAAATGTTAATGTCACTGTCAAGCATTAAAATTATGAAAAATTTCATCCTTAACAACCACTGTCGGATAATTTAAATTTTCAAATTCTTTCCATTGAAGATTATTTCCTTGATTTACGGTTTAATTTTATTGAAAAAAATGTAGAGGTCAAGAAGTCAAACAATAAATCTCTTACCACTGCAGAAGCTCCATCCCCTGAAAACTGTATACTACATAATTTGTTTAAACAAATTAATGTGTACACCATTAGGACACTGGTGAGAACTAGAAACAATTTATCGGACTATGCAAGTTGCATAGGATTCATGTTAAAGACTCCAAAAGTCATATAAGGAATTAAGATGTCAGCCGATGGGGTATAGACATAGATCAAATATGAATACAGATGGGCAGATAACTATTGCATGTAATTTAGTTGGTAAATAAAATAACATAATATTCATAATATTGAGCCCTTAGTTCTATGACTATCTACCTTTGTTCTACCCTAGGAATGACGTATGGCCGGATGATAGATAGACTTATCAATCAACAAATGAAATGACATCATTTTTATACAATTCTATAAAGGGTTTATGCCAAATATGCCTCTTGCTCACTCGGACTATCTGTCTTGGGTTTTTTTGTACAATCAGCCATGGCTAGATACCCACAACTATTTAATTTAATTCTAAATCAACATATATATCTTGGTGGCTGTTCTCTATTGTTAAGGTTAACATAAAGTTTTCACTGGCCAAAGGTAATTTTGTTTTGATCAAAATCATGGCAGCGGCACCGGATAGTAGTCAGTCTCTGTTAATCAATACTTAGTGATCGAGAATAACAGGCTATGAGCTCCGCTGCTTTGGTAGTGGAAAAAATTAAGAGTCAATGGAAACAATTTCAAACTTTTTGCTCCAAATAGAATCACGAATCTTCACTTTGACACCAGTGCTCCTAGTTTTACTGATTCGTTATTTAGTAACTGAAAAAATCCCCTTTAAAACTTGCCAAGGCCTCTGTTATAAGTGTTAGTACCGTAGGATCCTGGATTACCTCTCTCCAAGACTTAAAATTTCTTTGCCTATCCAATCTTCTCTACAAAATAAATAGAATTCTTCTGTAAGACCTATCCTTTGATAAATACCTCAAAACCCTATGCGAAATAGAAATATAGTCCCTTGATCGTGTATAACAACCCTTTTAAAATGGAATAGCTTGCTCTATATTTTCAAAAGCTCATGGTATAATTATTTTGACCTGGGGCCGTGAGGATAGAGTTCACATCTACTTTTGCATTATCAGAAAAAATCACGCTAATAACACTAAGTCAATTTGAAACCTAAAGGGAAAAACCCTGACAGCCGGATTCTATTGAACAGAGTTCCATGAACACAAATAAAATAATTGAATAAGTCAATTTGAAACCTAAAGGGAAAAACCCTGACAGCCGGATTCTATTGAACAGAGTTCCATGAACACCAATAAAATAATTGAATAAGTCAATTTGAAACCTAAAGGGAAAAATCCTGACAGCCGGATTCTATTGAACAGAGTTCCATGAACACCAATAAAATAATTGAATAAGTCAATTTGAAACCTAAAGGGAAAAACCCTGACAGCCGGATTCTATTGAACAGAGTTCCATGAACACCAATAAAATAATTGAATAAGTCAATTTGAAACCTAAAGGGAAAAACCCTGACAGCCGGATTCTATTGAACAGAGTTCCATGAACACCAATAAAATAATTGAATTAAAAAAATACAAATATGATTAAATGTGAATCATATTGTACGCCTTCTAGTTTATATGACCACATACACAGTGACAATACTATTATAATTGTTAACTGGGTGTTGGGGTGGCGCTTTGTGTCACCTCAACAACCTAGTTAATGGGGGCGCTTGGTACCCCCCAAGCCCCCCTCGCGTAAGTCATTACGCGCCATATTGGTTACGCGCCATTGTAGTTGTGTCCCTGTGTCCCACCTGTGAGTATAGATATATATATATATATATATATATATATATATATATATATATATATATATATATATATATATATATATATATATATATATATATATATATATATATATATGTGTTTTTAACTACGTAAAACTTAAGAATATACAACATTCTTCGCTGTCCCATTATCTGTGCACATAAATAGATTGTTGGGTTTACCGACTCTTGAAAATGTAATATATAATTGTACATGGGAAAAAGAATCCGTATTCACATCTATACCTCATCAATTTAATGATTGCCCTTGAGCTTTGTTGATGGTGATTGCTAATCGAATATTCCCTGTTTCCCCGTCGTCATTTATATATCCCAATGTGACCCCAGCGTCCCCGTTGTAGTTGTGTCCCTGTGTCCCGGTCGTCATTTGTGTCCCGGTGTTTTTTTCTTTTTAGTTTTTTTAACTTTTTTATTTTTTTTTGCTTTTTTTAAAGTTTTTTCTTTTTAGGTTTTTTCTTGCTTTAGCTTTTTTCGTGCCATATTAGTTACGCACCATTGTAGTTGTGTCCCTGTACCCCACCTTTGAATATATATATATATATATATATATATATATATATATATATATATATATATATATATATATATATATATATATATATATATATATATATATACATATATATATATATATATATATATATATATATATATATATATATATATATATATATATATATATATATATATAAATATATATATATATATATATATATGTTTGTAAAACTTGCGATATACAACAAGAAGAATATACAACATTCTTAACTGTCCCTTCGTCTGTGTATATAAATAGATTGTCTGGTTTACCGACTCTTGAACATGCAACATATAATTGTCCATGGGAAAAACAATCTATATTCAGATCTATACCTCATTATTGTAATGATTTCCCTTGAGCTTTGTTGATGGTGATTGCTAATCGAACATTTCCTGTGTCCCGGTCGTTATTTTTACATCCCTCCTGTGCCCCCCGCGTTCCCTTTGTAGTTGTGTCTGTGTGTCCCAGTCTTCATTTATATTCCCTGTGTCCCGGTTGTTATTTGTGTCCTGGTGTCCCAGTCTGTAATTTCTCTTTGAGTGTCCCGGTCGTTATTTGTGTCCCGGTCTGTAATTTCGTCAGTCGACAAACATGACGTCAGTCGACAAACAAATTCATGACGACATACAGCTCAATCCTTATAATGACGTCAGTCGACAATAATGACGTCAGTCGACACACAAACATGACGTCAGTCAACAGGCAAACAACTTATTTATATATATATAGATTGTCCTGGTTGTTATTTGTATCCCGGTGTCCCAGTCTGTAATTTCTCTTTGAGTGTCCTGGTCGTCATTTGTGTCCTGGTGTCCCGGTCTGTAATTTCGTCAGTCGACAAACATGACACCAGTCGACAAGCAACTTCATGAGGACATTCAGCTCAATCCTTATAATGACGTCAGTCGACAAACATAACGTCAGTCGACACACAAACATTACCTCAGTCAACAGACAAACAACTTATTTTTATATATATAGATAGCTGTACGTTAGATATAAATATATGCCACTGGCTATATATTTCTCAAACTAAGAAATGTATTTTAAAATTTTGATCCCCATGGCCCATACTACGCTTTCTACGGCCCTTACACCAGAACACAATTTGTAATTGTTGAAAAATAGGCAGTTAAGGAATCAGTTAGGAATACGCAGTTAAGGAAGAGAGTTTAAGATTATTCGACAAAGAGCTGTAGTTTCCATGCACTGCTGTAATTTTTATTCCCTTGTCTTGAATATAGCTAAGAAGATATTTCCAAAAATTTAAGAAAAATAGAAAAATAAGAATGGGAGAATAAGAGGAATGGAAAACATACCCATCTATTTGTACGATATGGATTTCAGAGCTCTAAAATAAATAAAACGTAATAGTAGAGATAAATTATGTAAATTTTTGGTTAGTGAATATGCAAATATCTATAAAAATTGTTTTTCCCTCTTTTGAATATATTCTCTTTCAAATTTATTCTCATGTATACAGACGATCAGCATCTTTAATTACTAGAGGAGGCAGTTCTTTCTATTCCACAATATATTCAACTTGAAGCAGAAAACCTGGATCGTATATCCCACACTAAAGTATAGTTTCATTCTTATTATATTTTGTTGAATTGTCAATGAGAGGTTTTTTGTTTATTATGTGAAATTTATTTATTTGATTTGGCATATTGTTTTTTTTTAATATCTTGTATTTTAGTGAACCCTAAATCGTCACTTTTCGCTATAGGTACATAAAATTCCGCTGGTTTGTCGTCATAGTAGCCATTATTTCCACAACTACGTCGTAGAAATCACTTTCCCTTTTTATTCGAATAATTTGAACATAATCCAATCTTCAGCTTGTAAACTAAATTCTTCTAATTTTTTTTCTTTTACAATCGAATTAGAATAGGTTTTCTCATATTGATAGCATTTATCATAATGACAACTAGAGCATCTTAGTCCAGTAACATAAACACTTTTTCACCTGACACGCATAACCTCAATGTAATTCACAAGGATTTTCCAATATATATTTGCCATCATATGTAGCATCCCCCCATTACTTTAAGGGGTGCCATAGCCGCTACTCATTTTTTCTTCATCGTTAATAAAGAAGAAGTTTAACGGCGATTCATTAAAGACGCAGGTGTTATTGATCTTCTTCAAGATACAGGTGTTTGCTACGTAAGAGGGAGTGTTTTTTCTTTGATTGTTATGCAAGTGTTAATCTATGTTGAGGATGATGTAATCTGGCAATACTTGGAAGATCTAACGGTCAAATTACCTCAGTATTGAAAAAGAGTTCAGTACGTCAACATTCTAGATATCGTTCTTGGCATATTTTTAGCAATGGATGCTTTTACCTTATTGGTACTCGAGGGTAATAGCTGTGGTGAAATAAAATTTAGAGTACCTAAAGTAGCAGTAGAAATTACAGGGGGTTGTCGGCTATCCCTTGAATGGGATGAGATGTTTGCAAGAAATGTATTATCATTGAACAAAGTTAAGCTGGAATAATTGTTTTTTAGTAGAAAAAGTGAATATAATGCATTTACTTAGATTACAAGACGGAATCAATGGATTAATGAAATATATTGATGACAATGATCTGAATCAATATATGAAAAAGGAATGAGTTTGTTGCTGTTCCATTCCAAATGTTTTTCTTGTTGAATATTTTACTAGCAATGAGAAGGTAGAAAAAATTTAAATTTTTTGTTAGTCTATTAATTTTAAAACCCTTTACCACAAAACAAGTTTTTCAAAGAAAAGTAAATAGCTCTATTCAGCCAAATATAAGCGGAAATACAGTCAAATAATCTTCCAAGCATAAAACTACCGCAGATCACTATCAATAAACCAATGAAACTTAGAACGAACAGGAATCACAATAAATAGCGTAGTAAAACTAAAAAAAAAAGAAAAAATAACATTAGAACGGTTGAAAACCCCCTGCCCTCTCCAGACTAGAACATAATTTGTGCTTTACTGAAAGAAAAAACACCAATGACCCTGGATTGTAAGTTTAATTGACATATATTGACATTTATTCCTTAAAGTTTTGATAATTTCTTATTTGTAAAAGTAAAAAAATTGAAAACACTTAAAATGTGATTTGTTTTCAGTAGGCTAAAGAGCAAATATGTTCTGGTCTTGAGAAGGCCTGGGTTTTAAGATCCATACTAATGTAAATTTTTCTATTTTTGACTTTTACTAGGCTATTTATTGTAATATCTGTTCGTTTTGAGTTTCATTTATTTATTGATAGTGGTTTGTGGTTCGGAAGATTATTCGACTTTATTTTCACCTATTTTGGATTAATAAACCTCTTCACTTTTCTTTGAAAAACTTGTTTTGTGGGAAAGGTTTTTTGGATTAATATCTGTTCGTTTTTGATTGACATAGTCTTTTTCAGGGAAAACAAATACTATTTTATATCTTTTCTATTTTTCTATAAGAGTCCATAGTTTTGGTTGCTATTTGTATGTTGAAGAAATTTTTTAACAATTTTTAATCCTGACACAAACTATATTTTTAAACTTCATTTTATAACTCTTAAAGTTGACCTGAAAAACTAAACAATATCATTCCCAAATCTATGCGCTTTGACATGCTTTATACATTTATGCTCTAATTATTTATTTAAGTTGTAAGAGCAGAAATAGTAATAGTATTTAGCACAAAAAGTTGAAACTTAATAAGCCCAGTCATTCTCGATACATCGATGAGGTGTCTTCTTAGCAGCCATAAGCACAATACCGTTTGATTTAGTTTAAAGCAACATTCAGTTTTAAAGCATAATAGGCAAATTGAAAGATTGTGGGGGGTTTGGGAAACCCAATATCCCTAAGTAAATTGTTGCTGGACCGTTCTATTATGCTGGACAAAATGGCTGTCTAAAAATTTTGACTGGATATATTTAGAAAATGAATGGGCTTCAGAGAAGGGTTGTTTGTCCTCCAATATCTTTTTACTCTTTAAAAGAGCATCAGAAATTTTAATTTTAAATCGAATTAGCTTCTTTAAAGTTTTCAATGGTATTTCTAGCTTGTATAGAGCGATGCTGACAATGATATTGCTTATATGCCCTTTTGAAAACCTGCATACATACAGTTTTTGCATCTAATTGAAACTCCTATACTTTCCCTAAAAGTTTCACTTGAAAACCCTTAGCGTCATTAGTTACAGCAACTGTAGTGGTAGTATTAAAACTGTAAACCTAGTGCCTTCTGGCTTGTTCAAAATCCCCCACAACTTACCTTTAAAGAACTAACTTTAAAAAATAATTTGTTCCTCAGAGATCGCTTTGTAACCTTTTTGAAAGTCAACATGCTCATAGTTTGTTTTATTTGTCTTCAACATACGCCTAAATATACCTTAAAGCTTCTTCTTAATACCCTTGGATTTCACAGTAACAACATATTTTGATTTAGTCCATCACTCCCCTCAACATTTTCTTAAAGATTCAACTGAATGCCCTTCGTCTTCTTGGAAAGTAAAGTTCAAACATACATACCTTTCTCAGTGACATATACTGTATGTAAACAATGAACGAATTTCCCATCTCACAGCCAATGTCTTGAGGACTGTGTGAGGTTAACATACCCAAGACATAATTACTGGACCTTTCAACAAAGCTGAACAAAACAGATCCCTTAAAATTGCAATCTGATATGTCTTAGGGAATGAAAGGCTTGGGGAACTAGTTTGCCCTCCATTCCTTTTTGACTTTTAAAAGAGCACTAAACGTTGGAATTCTAATCAAGTCATGGACTTTAGGGGATTCTGTCCACTCTAAATACACTATTATATGATTTTTGTCCTATTTATAACAAGATCACTATCTCACAATGAAAAGAGGATGTCAGGGAGGGATACTAGTTTCTTTCCGTCATGTTTGACTCTTAAAAGGGAATAAGAAAAGTATAGTAATTGCCGATTTTCGTCCATTCCTCAGATCAATTAAATTTACCCCCTTTTAAATCGAGTTCACTCTATTTTAAAGGAAAATCTGCAACATTTTAATAATTTCCCTCATAGCTTTAAAAATAAAGAAAGGTCTTGTTAAATAAGAATTTGATACATATTTTACATATATTCAGTGTTTTATATAATATACCACTATATTTTATATACTACTAGTATAATTTAATATTTAAAGGATAGTTTGATATACTGCGTTAATAACAATATATATGTAATTTTTATTATCTTTATTTTTTCTTTCAATAGCCTTTAAAATCATACCCTTATACAATTTTCAAATTTCTTTTTAAAATCAGCTGCTGTAGAATCAAATCAATTTGGTGCAAAGATATCAGCCACTTCGCCTTTAAAATCAATAATAATAACGATTTTCTTTCCGTATTTAGTTTGTACTCATTTCACTGTTTTAATTGGATATTCAATTCTTAGATCCAAGTCTTCTTTTTGAACGGTTAGATTGTGTTTATTTCCGATTTTAATCTCTCTTAAAAGGTTCTTAATTAATTAGGTGACGATTTTTTTAATAGATTTTCTAAACCATTATTTCTTTTATTACCATTCCATTAGTATATAACTCAAGACGAGTCTCTTTTGGCGCATCAGGTTAAAGCACATGACTCAGGACATGAAGGTTACGGTTCTGAACGCATTTGCCAGCAAATTTTAGTGATTCTATATGTGAAATGAAATACCAAAAGATCGCATGAATTCTCCTTACAGGCTAGCATGGCCTAGTCGGTAACTCGACGTTTTGGATCCCCCGGCTCCAATTCAACGCAGTTCAGCTCTCATTTTACTTCGTGCAGCAGTTGATGATTTCAATACGATCTGGATCCAGACCAAGGAGTAAAAAGCACTCAGCTTTCATATAAACAAAAAACCCTGCGGTGTTTGCTTCAGAACCCTGGCTGATGTGATATCACCAGCACCAAAATAACAAAATAAACTTGATAACAGCCACCGGACGGGGTTTTGAAACAAAATTTAATTTATTAAATTATTTAAAAAAAAATTGGAATTATGTGTGCAATATTTATAACAATTTTATTTTACCTTTTCCAAATATTTTTCACGAGTAGAAAGTTATAATGTTTTGTGCAATTCATTTATCTTTAGATAAAGATATCTTAGATACCTTTCAATTGTTTCGATCAAAACTGTGCCAAGACTTAAAGAAGCAATGAATGGCGTAGTAAAAGAAGATAAACTTGAAGCACTAAATATAAAATCAGACACTAAGAAAGCCTTACTAACGTTTCCATAACATTTACAACTTCCACGATTAAAAAATAATCGTTTCTCTAATTCTTCTTCCATTTAAATTAAGAAATAAAATAAGAAATAAAGTAATAAAAAATCGATTTCTTTATTATTGATTTTCTTGGTAAGGTATCTCGAGAAAATATAACTCTAACGTAAGGAGCTTGGTAATTCAGCAGTTATATTAATATTTGTTAAGGGTATCATTTTATTTTTTTACGCGATTCCCGCGTAAGGGGCTGAAACTCCGGTTTCAACAGGTTTTCTAGGCCATCTACATCTTTTAGGAACTTCAACGTTTTCAGCAACTTTTTTAAGGTCTTTTTTAGGTCCACATTTCTTAGGAACTTCATCGTTTCCCGTTCCAACGATTTTCTGTGTACCTGGAAGTCTTAAGGCTTCTCCAACTTTTTGTGTAGCTCTAGGTAATTATAACTCTCCACTGATTTTCCCAGGTAATTTTAAAACTCCACCCGAGTTACCAGTAATTTAATAAGTAATGTTTTTACCTGTATATGTTCCAAAGGCTGCAGCAGCCCTTGTTAAAACAGCTTTTCAAGTGCAGCTTCTAAGGTATATTAAAAACGGTGATCAATTTTGGATCAGCTGTTGGTATGAAACAGCAGTATCACATCCTTAATTGTCCTTCTTATTCTTTCTACTTTATTTACTTGCCTTTGGTTTACAAAAAATTTATCAGGTTCTTTGTCATTTTTCTGCTGTGATTTACACGAATTCGATATTTTTATTTAGCCTTAAAGCATCCTTTAATTATGTTTTTTTGAAAAAGTAATAGATGAAAGGTATACTTATTAAATTTTACCATTAATTGCTGAAGTATCTTATTTAATAAAATGTCTAATATTACTTATTTTACTTCAAGCTTCCTTTCATTCTCTTTTAAAATGCTTTATTGGGATCTTTTACAAGTATGCTCATTATAACATTTTCGAACTTGTCTAAACGCTCAGATAACTGCATAAAACCCATCGAGTATGCGAAAAACGCTGAAAGATTAACTGCATCTGCACCATTTTTAGGGCTTGCAACATTTATAATTCTCTTATTTTCTGCATTGATATTTTCTATTGTTACTTTTAAGATATTTTTACCAATAGTCCATTGTGATCAACTCTTGTCAATAGAAGCACAATTGCTAATATCTTTGCTTAATTTCCAATCGTTTACGATGTGATCTTTAATAATTTCTTGTTTGAAATCGTTTAAGTTTGAAAGATTAACTGCATCTGCTCCATTTTCAGGGTTTGCAACATTTTCAATTCTTATATTTTTCACATTTAAATCTTCTTTTGTTATTTTTAAAGTATTTTTACGAATAATCCTTCTCCATCGACTCTAATCAACATTCTATCACTTAATTAATAAATGTCAGTTAATCTATTAATATCCTCACTTAAATACTGATTTGTAAGAGCTTTTTGGTTAACAACTTCACCCTTGAAATCGTTGAAAATATTTTTTAATTTTTGTAAAATGGTAGAATTATTGTCTGACTTTGCATCGCCTAAATTAATTAAACCTTAACCTGTAAATCAAAATTACCTTTATCATCGAGTAGTCTACTTTCACTGTTATCTTTACTGTTTACATTTCCTAAAATTCAAAATATATAATCATTTATTATACAAATAAATCTATTAACCAAGTTTATTCAGTGTGTAGAATAGTAAGCTACATGTCAGTAGTATATATATCATATCAGTGATTTTTTATAACGTTATGCCAAAGTTCTTTCTATATTTTAGAGCTTTTTTATTTGTTTTCAAATCAATAAGCAAAAATCCATGATCCTTTATAGTACGACTAAAATAGCTGAACCATTATACTTTTTTTTAACTCAGATGCTTGATTTTGTCTGACTCTATGAATAATGTCTTGGATTAGAACATTTGAAAAATGTAAAATAGTTACAATTTAATCATATAATCTTAGAGGTATCAAAATAGCTTTGTGAGATATATATTATTGATGCATTTCGTTTTTACCTCTTATGAATAAATCTTTATTTTTTTCTGATCTGTAACTGTTAGAAACTCGTCAAAGATAACTAAATTCATGCTCTTAAGGTTCAAGGCTTCTACTTCTACGGTATTGTCTTTATCAATGCTTGCAAATAATATATTCTGTCCATTTTTCCCTTCTAAACAGTTTACGGTATAATTAGGTTTTAGCAACTAAATAAACTATATCTTAATATAAAAAATAATATATTCAATTTAAAAGTAAATTAGATTTACCACTACCCAAATTTCCACAAATTAATAATCTAAAAGGCCAATGAGGTGCTAGCTGATGTTTATATTACGATTGACGATTCAGAGGTTTAAAATCATATAATTTAAAAGGTGCTGCTATTTGATTCATTTACTTAGTACAAAAGTTTAACAGATAAAGTGCTTAACTCCCAAGCTAGCCTAATTAACTAACCTAACTACCTAGATAGCCTTACCGCCTAACTAACTTACTTGCTTAACCAACTTAACTACCAAACTTTCCTTACCTACCTATCCAACTTAACTTCCTTACTAACCTAACTACCTAGCTAACTTAAATAACTTAATTACCTTAATAACTTAACTAAATAACTAACTAACATAACTTTCTAACTAACTTGACTTCAATACAAACTTAACTACCTAACTAACCTAACTACTTTACTATGTTAACTGCCTAACTAACTTAACTACCTAACTAACTTAATGAACTAAATAACTAACTAACTAACTTAACTTCCATGCTAACTTAACTATTTAACTAGTTAACTAACTGAACTAGCTAACTAACATAAGTACCTAGCTAAATTAACTAAAAGCTAACTAACTAATTAATTTAACTTCCTTACTGACTTAATTATCTAACTACTTTACTAACTTAACTACCTAACTAACTCAACTGACTAACTAACTGAGCTATCTAACTAACTTAAAGTCCCTACAAACTTAACTACCTAGCTAACTTAACTATCTAACTAACTTAACTACCTAACTAACTTAGCTAACTAACTAACTTAACTATCATTTCAGTTTTAGAGTGTTTGAGTGTTTCCCATGTTAGTCCTGCTGCTGAGAAAAAGTACAGTGGATCTAATTTACGATTATTTAAACATTTATTTCTAAAATTTTCAACGACATCTGATAAAATTAAAACATCACTTGTTATGTATATATAATTTGGTGTACTCTAATAGTGTTTTACATTCAATTAACTTCCATGTATATTTAGTTTTTATATTTTGTTCTTAAGAAATATTTTCCTTGTTAATCAAAGATAAAACTTGTCTATTGAAGTAATTTTGTATCATTTATTTTTTTCATAGCTATCAATATATTCATAGGGATATCTTTAGCTTTCACTAACTTTCTCATTATTTCTTTGATCTCTTTTTGGAATTTAGAAATACAACGAAAGTATACTTATAATTACTTCTTAAACAAGTGCAATTTATTTTACATTCACGTTTAGCTACATTTCCAGAAAGCCTATCTAACAATGAAGCCAAAAAACGGAGTGAATCTGTGAAGCGTATTTCGTATTGAACTTCATTAACAGCTTTTGTTTTATAAAGCGATATAAAACTCTCCTCTGAATCAAAAATACCAGTATCAGGTACTAATTCTCTAACAAATAAATGCGAGTCACATTTTGAGAGATTATAGATTACAATAGGAATATGTTCAGGAATACTAAAGTTTTTATTAAATTCTGCATGAGAAAACCCACGTATATTACCAGTCATATGGCCGTGATCTAAATGGAAATCAATGTCTACTGATTCCTTTAAAAAAAAGGACAGATTTTATTAGATGAATTTTTCCATTTTTCTTTTAGCTCTTCTTGTTTGTAGCCATGTTCTCTATGTCTATTTTCATGCTCATTGGCTATATCTTTGCAAACACTTGTTATAATAAGGTTACAAAATACTCGCTAGCATCTTCACCAAAGTATTCACAATATTTGTTCTGTTCTGTATCAAAAGAGCAACATACTGGGAACTTAAATTCAATTTTTTATCCTGGTTTTGGCATAAAGATATCAGAAGCTTTACAATTTTCTTTTTTGTTATGTTGTTCAATTTTTTTTATTCATTAAAGTGTTTTCCACAGAATTTTAACAGACAAATCTTATGCCATTTTTAGTTATTTGAGATGCAAATAATCTACTTATATCTTTAATTAAAACATAAAGATTATGAAATAGTAAATTAATTACATGTGACAATTTTTCCATTAATCTATGTTTTTAGAATGTGAGCTATAAAAATTATTTTTATTTGTTTCAAGTAAACGAATTTTAACATTATACTTGTTTTCAAATTTATAGACATCTTTAACTTTCATTGGATAATTAGTAATCCCTTTGAAGTCAAATTTTTTTTCATGTTTGTGATAGTTTGGTAACCTGTATACATGAAATTCATCTGGATGAAGATAAGTGAGTATTAACCAAAGAAAGCATTTAGTATTATTATTCACATTAATCCAAGCTTTTTTTAATATCTGACTCTTTAATATCTTTCCAGTTAGATATTTTTCATTGTCTTCAAATTTTGGTATTCCTATTCATACAAGCGAACAAGAATGTCTTCATCTTTCACGTCATGTAGATAATACATTACAGGTCTAGTGTCTAAGAACTTTGACTCTTTAAAAAGTTAGATGATAGAGTTTCAGATGATCACAAGTAATTCCATTTTTCAAAAACATTACTAGTTCGATTGATTCGAACTGTATCTGCATCACTAAATTTCTCCCTTTTCACTTGCCTTTATATATGTAATGAGATATTGAAGAGCCTTTATATGTGAAATATATTTAATTTATATATTATACTAGCTGTTGGGGTGGCGCTTCGTGCCACCCCAACACCTAGTTGGTGGGGGTGCATCGCGCCCCCAAGCCCCCCCGCGCGCGTAAGTCGTTACGCGCCATATTAGTTACGCGCCATTGTAGTTGTGTCCCTGTGTCCCACCTGTTAATATATATATATATATATATATATATATATATATATATATATATATATATATATATATATATATATATATATATATATATATATATATATATATATATATATATATATATGTATATATATGTTTTTAACTACGTAAAACTTGCGAATATACAACATTCTTCACTGTCCCATTGTCTGTGCATATAAATAGATTGTCAGGTTTACCGACTCTTGAACATGCAACATTTAATTGTCCATGGGAAAACAATCCGTGTTCAGATCTATACCTCATTATTCTAATGATTGCCCTTGAGATTTGTTGATGGTGATTGCTAATCGACCATTCCCTGTGTCGCCGTCGTCATTTATATATCCCCCTTTACCCCCCGGCGTCCCCGTTGTAGTTGTGTCCCGGTCGTCATTTGTGTCCCGGTGTCCCGGTCTGTATATACATTCGTTTTTGAATTGGTCTTTTTTTTAGTTTTAGTTTTTTACCTTTTTTTAGTTATTTTTAGTTATACCTCATGATTCTAATGATCACTCTTGAGCTTTGTTGATGGTGATTGCTAATCGAACATTCCCTGTGTCCCCGTCGTCATTTATATATCCCCCTGTGCCCCCCGGCGTCCCCGTTGTAGTTGTGTCCCTGTGTCCCGGTCGTCATTTATATTCCCTGTGTTCGGTCGTCATTTGTGTCCCGGTGTCCCGGTCTGTATATACATTCGTTTTTGAATTGGTATATGATGAAATAAATTTTGTGTTTTTCCCCTTTTTTCTTTTTAGTTTTTTTTGGATTTTTATTTTTTTTTAGTTTTTTTAGTTTTTTTTTCTTTTTAGTTTTTTTTGTAGATTTTATCTTTTTAGTTTTTTATTTTTATTTTTTTTAGTTTTGTTTTTCTCCTTTATTTTTCAGTTTTTTCCTTTTTTTCTTTTTTATTCTTTTTTAGTTTTTTTTTAGTTTTTTAGTTGTTTTTATTAGTTTTTAGTTTTTTTTTTCTTTTTAGTTTTTTTGTAGTCTTTACCTTTTTTTTAGTCTTTTTAGTTTTTTTTACTTATGTCCTGGTCGTCACTTATACTCCTCGTGTCCCGGTCGTCATTTGTGTCCCGGTGCTTTGTTGATGGTGATTGCTAATTGAACATTCCTTGTGTCCCGGTCGCTTTCTCTTTGAGTGTCCCGATCGTCATTTATATTCCCTATGTCCCGGTCGTCATTTGTGTCCCGATGTCCGGTCTGTAATTTGTCAGTCGAAAACATGACGTCAGTCGACACACAAACATGACGTCACTGGACACACAGAAACACAGACAACTTATTTTTAAATATATAGATAGATATGTAATGTAACATATGTAATGGGGAAGAGGCTCTAATTTCTTTATAGTGACTACTGCGAACTTTATGATTTCGATGCAGAGCGTAACTTGGTTTACTCTATATATACTATGTCGCTAGCTTCTATTCAAGTCCAGTAAATCTGTCAGGCAGGGGGGGACTTCAACTTTCCGTTTTACTGATATTCTAATAAACACGTTTCAAACCTTGAGCCATTTTGAACGTAAGCTTGTTGTGAAGTGTATACAACGCTTTTGTATACTGATAGATGATGTGCTGATATTAAAACGTATTCGCTTGGTACCTCTTAAATTATCATCGCCATTTGTTGTTCTAGTTTACTTTTTGGACTGAGAGATAAAGAGTAATTACTGATCTTTTGATTATAGACGAGATAAATAGGTTTCACAATAGACCAACCAAGTATCCTTTCTTTCAGTCAGTGTTTTTAGTCACTATGCATATGTCGTTGCATTGCGGTCAAAGTGACGTGATGAAATTGTAAAAGCCCTTGAATCTGTTTTTGAACAATATTGCTATAGGAAAATTCAGGCAGACCGAAGTATTGAATTTGTTAATCTGCATGTAAATATGGTTTAATTGAAATACAATTCAATACTCTAGCATAGTCATAGTCTAGTAAAGCCATAGCAGAGTCTTTGGCCTAACATTTTATAAAGATTATTCTATTTTTAATCTCGAGATATAGTGCATTGAAAAATACAACTGGTCCTATAAAAGATTTAGATAAAAGTCTGTTGATATATATTCAGCAGTCTAATTAATTCCTGTACACTTACTTTTTAGTTTACTTTTTAGACTAAGAGAGATCAGAGAGATTACTGTAGATAAAGTTGTAAGAGGAAAACGGTGCAGTTTTTGAAAGGTGGAGGATGTGTCGACCAAGTTTTTACCCTTAGGCTAATAATTGAGACATGCCTGAGTTGTCAAACACCTTTCGTCCTCAGTCTTATAGGTTAAGAGCAAGTGTTCATTTTTGTTGATAGAGGAGCTTTAGCAATGGTCTTATCCTTGTCTGGTATACCAGGCAAATACATTAAAGTGATTAGTGCTAGGTACAAGAATAACTTTACTACGTTTAAGGTAAGAAATGAGGTTAGAAGCTGGTTTTGTATATAAATCAGAAGTTAAGCAGGGTTGTATTCTATTCCCCTTTATACGGATCATTTTGATTGACTTTGGCTTAAGGAGCATAGGAAAGGTAATGGAAGACCATGGAATCAAATAGGGAGAAAATATTTTTCTGTACTTAGACTATGCTGATGATTCAAGCATCCTTGATGGAAATGAAAGCAAAATGAATAAACTATTAGACGTTACCCGAGTTGATGGTGCTACAACAGGTTTGAAAATTAGCGTTAAGGAGACTAAGTAACTAAAGTTAGGAATAAGTGAGGACAAAAAGGTGACGTTAGGTAACAGAAAAATTAATTAGGTTAGTAGCTTCAGTTACCTTGGTAATATTACTAGTAAAGACGATGAGAGCAGTGAAGATGTTAAAAGTAGAATAGCCAAGGCTCAGGGTATTTTATGACATTAATAAGTTTGGAAGAGTAGTATGACTAGTCTGCAAACTAAGATTAGAATATTAGAAGCTACAGGGATGACTTTGGTCAAATAGGGCTCTGAAGCAAGGGTGCTCCAAAAAGCGGATGAAAATTTGCAAGATGTTTCCCAGAGAAAATGCCTACGGGTCTTTCTCTTGTATCCAGTAGACTAAACGTATTTCAAACAGTAGGATGTACAAAAATCTGTTTCAATCCCTCTTTCTAGGGCTATAACGAAAGAAAAGTTGAGATGGTTAGGGCACGTCGTGCAAATAAAGGATAACAGATTGACTCTTTAATATCTTTCCAGTTAGATAAATTCCGTTGTCTTCAAATTTTTGGAATTCATACTCATACAAACCAACGAGAATCTCTTCATCTTTCATATCATGTTGAAAACACATTACAGTTCTAATGTCTAAGACCTTTGACTCTTAAGAAAGTTCAGTTGACCACAAGTAATTCCAAAGATTTTTTGATTATATATCAACATGATTTTATCTAAATCTTGTATTAAAGCAGTAGTAGTTTTCAATGTACTTTATCTTGAGATCAAAAGACGAATAAAAAGTTCAGTTGACCACAAGTAATTCCATTTTTCAAAAACATTGCTAGTTCTATTGATTCGAACTGTATAACCAACACCAAATTTCTTCCTTTTCACTTGCCTTTCATTGGAATATTGTTTAAGAAAAATTTGTAGCGTATTTTCACCATGATGACATTCCAGAGGAATAAGAACGTTCAGGGATTGATTAGACTGCTGATTGTACATGAACTTGATTTTATCAATATCTTATAAGACCAGTAGTATTTTTCAATGTACTATATCTCGAGATTAAAAATCGAATAACTCTTATAAAATGTTCAGCCAATGCCGCCTTTATTAGACTATGACTATTCTAGAGTGTTGCATTGTATTTGAAATAAACCATATTTACATGTACATTAACATATTCACTACCTCGATCTGTTTGAATTTTCCTATAGCAATATTGTTCAAAAACAGATTCAAGGGCTTTTACAATTCCATCTTGTCTCTTTGACTGCAATGCAATGACATATGCATAGTGACTAAAAACAATGACTGAAAGAAAGTATACTTGTTCGGTCTATTGTGACACCTTTTTATCTCATCTAGAATCAAAAAATCTACTTGTAATATATATATATAATGGGAAATAGGCTTTAGTTTTTTGATAGTGACTACCGAGAACTTTATGATTACGATGAAGAGCGTAACTTGGTTTGCTATATATATTCGGTCGCTAGCTTCTATTTAAGTCCTTTGAATCGATCAAATGTGTTGTGGGAACTTAAACTTTCCACTTCACCGATATTCTCATAACTACATTTCAAACCTTGAGAATTTTTGAAAGTAAGCTTATAGTGAAGTGTCTACAACCCTTTTGCATACTAATAGGTGATATGCATATACTAAGACGCATTCGCTTAGTACCTTTTAAATTATCATCGCCATTCGGTGCGGTAGTTTACTTTTTAGACTGAGAGATAATGTAGATAAAGTTGTGATAGAAGAACAGTGCGGCTTTAGAAAGATAAAGGATGTGTCAACCAAATTTTTACCCTTAGGCTAATAAGTGAGAAGTGCCTGAGTTGCCATTCACCATTCGTTCTCAGTTTTATAGGTTAAGAGCAAGTGTTTGATTCTGTGGATAGAGGAGCTTTAGCAAAGCTATTATCCCTGTATGGTATACCAGGTAAATACATTAAAAGATTAGTGATATGTACAAGAATAGCATTGCTGCGATTAAGGTTAGAAATGAGGCTAGAAGCTGGTTTTATATTAATTCAGAAGTTAAGCAGGGCTGTGTTGTATCCATCTTGATATGGATGATTTTGATGGGCTTTGTCTTAAGGAGCACAAGAAAGGTAATGGAAGACCACGGAATCAAATGGGGTGAAATTTCTCTCTTGGGCTTAGATTATGCAGATGATTTAAGCATCCTTGATGAAAAGGTTAGCAAAATAAATGATTTTTTAGAGGTGTTCCGAGTTGAGGGTGCTACAATAGGTTTGAAAATTACCGTTAAGGTGACTAAGTCACTAAAGCAATGAATAAGTAAGGATCAAAAGGTGACTTTGGGTAACAAAAATATTAATCAGGTTTGCAGCTTCAATTACCTTGGTCGTATTACTGGGAAAGAGAGGGGGAACAGAAAAGATGTTAAAAGTAGAATAGCCAAGGCTCAGAGTGTTTTTCCATAGTTAAAAAAGTTTGGGAGGATAGGTAGACTAGTCTGCAAACCAAGATTAGAATAATAGAAGCTAAAGCGATGACTTGGTCAAATACGGCTCTGAAACATAGGCGCTCCAAAAAGCGGATGAAAATTTGCTTGATATTTCCCAGAGAAATTGCCTACGGATCGTTCTGGGTATCCAGCAGACTGAACGTATTTCAAACAGTAGGCTGTACAACAAATGTGGTTCAATCCCACTTTCTAGGGCTATAATGACAAAAGTTGAGATGGTCAGGGCACGTCGTGCGGATAAACGATAACAGATTGCCGAGAATTGTCCTTTCTGGTCGACTGTCTAGGGCTAAAACGAATGCAGATCGGCCTTGTCTGGTTGGGAGGACGTCACAAAGAAAGATTTAAAGGAAATGTGAATTTTCTGGGAGGGTGTAAAAAGGGAGGCCTTGAATAGATGGGATGGAGGAGGAGCGTGCGTAGCTATATTGGCCTCACCCGGTTTGTTGCTATGGTGAATTGTTAGTAGTTGCAGTTTTTAGTAGGTCTTTCGTGTTAGGGTTTATGCCAATCGACAACTCGAAGGGTATCAAGAAGCAAAATTGATGTTTTATCTTCAGCAATTGTATCATTGTTATTAAATCTATCAAGCTTATCTTCAATGTGCTCTTTTGGGGAAAGTAATCTATTGGTGTCAATTTTTAGGGTTTAGCAATTTTTTTAGAAAATAATGCTTACAGGTCCCATGACTGTTGGCAGTCACAGTGAAGAGAAGCTAACACCCGCTTGAACGAGTCATTTGCTTTTAAAATTCTTTCCCTTATTTTGCAGGATACGGCACGTACAAGTGAATGATGTTGTTTTGTCCGTTGCTTAACTGCCTCTGACAGTTTAATATTACCTCCAGCTAAACTTGAGCAAAAATCAGAAAGGAGATTATTGAATTCATTTTCAAAGCCATGTTTGAGTTTAGCCTTCCTAACCCGCAGTTTTGAATTACACAGTAGTAGAAATGAATATCTGTTTTCAGATAGTTTCTTCAGCGTCGTGATGGCAACTAATGACCCTTTTTACTCTCTCTTTACTGGTAGATAAACGGTAATATCATTGTCAGATACATCAGTGACTATACTTAACTCTTCGGATTGGTTTTGATCGGGACCCAATAGAATGTAATCATAGCGTGTATTTGTAGCCTGATTGTATGACAAAAGTAAAAATTTTGTTTCAGTGGGATATATCAGTTTGTTTAAAGCTAAGGGAGAACTTGAATCAAGAATAAACCAGTAAATGATGTAAAATTCATGATGAATCCTGTAAAATTCAAAGCAAGAATTCTCATGCATTTTGTCAGAATACATATTAATCTTCTTTGTGTCAAAATGCAACTAATCCATCCTAACCTCACTCTGCTGAATAAATTTCTAGGTTCAAAAAGACAAGAAAATAAAATACACGTTTTCATTATAGATAAGAAATGCACTACAAATATTTTTAAAACTACATAAAATAGGCACTTAAACATATTCAAACAAAATAAGCACTTAAACATATTTACATAGACACTTAAAAAAACCCACTGAAACATGCAGACCCGCTAGCGGGGAAATCTGACCAGTGATGGTTAAAAATAGTAGCATAATATTAAATAATTTCTAAAATATTACTTTTCCAACTTGCACAAAACATAAAAGACACTATTAAAACACGCTGCTGAGTTTTAGACTAATTGGAACCCCCTCCGAGCAACTTTTGAAATTTCTCCAGACCGAAACGTTGTTTATATTCTTCACATAAATCTCGATTTGAACTTAGGTAACGGCCGTGAAGTAGTACCCTCACACCGTCCACGCATAAATAGACCTAGTCCAATATGGCAGATATTACATTTTTTTCAAATCTAACTTTTTAGTTTCTAAACTTTAAAGGCAAATCGCCACGACCTTCACACTTGGAATTAAATTATTTTCTACACAGTTTCTATAAGCACTCATGTAAAACTCCTTTGCTCACCGTGTAGGCATATCTTGTGGTGTTTTTTGATTTCCTTATTGTGCGATTGCACACAGTACACTGGACCTGCAAAAACACCTTGGTAATTCAAGTCGCTCCTTGTCTCTGATTTTAGATATGATAACTTATTTGGGGCCCGGCACTTCAATAGCTCTGGGTAAATAAACCATTTTCCAAATCTTCCAACAGATTATTTGTGTTAAATTTTAACAGGAGTGAATCAGTGTCTCTATAATACACTTGAACTTATCCCTCCCACGACTTTTGGAGCTTGCTACTATTTTAATAAAATTCCAAAATGAGTTTCTTGGAAATTTCTAAAATTGTGCTATCAGCGGAAATATTTTTGTTTAAAATTATGCTTCTTTTTTATATTTAAAAGGAACATATTGAAGTCTATGATCGTGAATGATGTGAAATTCGGATAAGCAATTAGCAATGATCCAAGCACATTGTTTTTCGTCGTTTGCATCATCACAACGACTCCTATCGTGCACACTCTCGCACATCTTACCGAAGGCTGAGTCTAAAATGAGTTTAAATTTTTCTTTTTCAACCTTTGTTTTTGCCTCAGAGTGTTTACTGATAAAGGTTTCAATAAACGTCTTTATATATGACTTCTGATCAAACTGGAGGGATGTATGAATCTTTGTGACCTTGAAATCGTTGGCCAGCATCCACTTCAAAAGAACATGGTTCACAACAATATTCTGTTTCGGATGAAGGTCGACAATAAACTTATGTTTTGAAGGGGTCCATTGCATACCCCTATCCTCTACCAAAGAAATATTATAGCAACTCTGAGCACCAGTCTCTAGGCACCGGTTTATATATGCATTGGAAAAAAACCCTTTCCGAATCATGAAGTTTCACTGGTATTTCACCATCAATTTTGATAAACCATCCTTGTGGTCCGTTCTCCTCAAAAGTGGCAATGTTGGGGAAATTTGGATCTCAAAGATTGTCAAGGTGTTTGTAATTCCCATGCAATAAAGGGTAGTGAGACATTGGTGAAGGGTAAAGAGAATGAAAATCCAGAAAAACTGCATCCGTCTTTTCACCGATACGTTTTCCAGTCGGGTCAGATTCCAAGGTCCGATCAACGCTAAAAACACAACCTCCACACATGGATCTCTTTACAAATAGAGGTTGGTCCATGTCAGTGATAAACCTTATTTTTTCATTATTGATTTAAAGATTTAAATTCATCATAAGATTAGGAGAAAAATAATAACCCAAATCCAACCCAAATTCCTCATATATTTTATCCGTGTTTTTACAGACTTAATCCAACAACGTCAATACATCACTTGCCAGGTATATTTTACACTAATCTTCTCCATTAATACATCCATCTTTGTCCCTAACTTATTAGTATATCCATAGTCAGCAGTGATGTATTGACACTCGTCAATGCATCACCTCTAACTCGGCCACCTAAAATTGGAAAGTAATGTCTTCCTTAAACAGGCAGAAGCGAGTTTTGCCAACCTCCTTCCAAACTTTTGACATATTCTACTGCACATTTATAGTTCTACTAATTCTATCATTATGTTTGTTGAATTTTAATAGTCAGCACCAGCTAGTTTAGGTTAACAACTTTTAAATTATTATCTCAGTGAGACTGGTTATTACACCCTAGCAGATTATAAGCTTATTCATTTCACTAATACTACTCTAATATACTTTTTTCTAAAGCTTATTCCCTAAAAATTTTCTTTACGGAGCACCCTGAATGAGTATTCTATCAACCAGATATGAGGCTACACAATATTTTTTCACCAACGCCAATCTTAAATAGAATTATGAAACAGTCATCTTTAATTAATGTAGATCACCGTATTTCGGGATTTCTTGATAGTGGCTAAATTTAAATAAACCCTAATACAAGCCTGACGTAGTCTCGAGATGGGGTTTCAGTGCTCATGTGGATATATGTGTCTACACATCAGTAAATCATATATTTCATTATCTGGAAAGCACTGTTTAGGCAGTGGGAGAAACCATTAGAATTGTCATTTTTCTGAACTTGGAATAATTGTCTTTGTGATTTGGGGAAAAACTATAAGAATCTAAAAAATAGATTTTTTTCAAGTACATGTTACTATTTCTAATTATTTTCTCTTTGATTTCCTAGAGTAGCAACTTCTGAGATGATTTGGTTACGATATTTTAAGTAATAGAATCATCTATCCATGCGTCATCTACAACTTCACCATTCTGCAGACGAGCTAACGCTGGTAATATGAATGTAAAATCGTAGTAGGAATTGTGTATGTAACCCAGTAGAAGGTTTTGCTGTTTAGAATTCAAACTACAAGATTTATGTGCCAGTCCACGAAAGTAACTCATCCCAATAAATTGGAATTACTTAAATGATTATGGTCATGGACTGGTGTTTCCTCACTACCCTTAACAAATTTCTCCTTACGAACCCGACATATTGTCTTCTCTTTAATAGTCAACTCATCCTCTGATGATAGGGTCATTGGATAATTTACAGTGCGCAGACGCGAAATTGAATTATTAACAGTTTTAGTCACTGCAACTTTGATCGCGCCTACACACTCTTCCCCACACAGTGTTTCAAAAACCTCTACCATTTTCACGGTTTTCCTAGCATTTCTTCTGGCAAGAGCATAAGAGATTGGTATGGATTCATGATC
This sequence comes from Artemia franciscana, assembly GCF_032884065.1. Lineage (NCBI taxonomy): Eukaryota > Metazoa > Arthropoda > Branchiopoda > Anostraca > Artemiidae > Artemia > Artemia franciscana. The sequence goes on from NC_088863.1 coordinate 37,862,100, forward strand.
TTTAACACGTTTCGAGTTCAATAGATCTTACACATCTGTGAGCTTAGCATTTATGTCCAAGAACAACTTGTGGCTTTGCAAGAGTGAATTCTGAAAATTCTTAAGTCGCAAGATGGCCTTGTCACAAACTGTCTCAAAAGATTGGTATCCATGACGCTTACAATGCCTCAAGTGATTTCTTGATTTTAGATCTGTATAGAATCTTGAAAGACAATTTGGACAATAATGAAATGAATTTTGGTTCTTTCCTTGACTGAAAACGCGACTAATATCTATAATTTTAAAGAAATTTCTATTTGAATCGGGTTCTGTGGCAGGCATGAAAAGAAGCCATACCCAGTTTTTCACCAATTCACTGAACGGAGCCCACTCTGAACATATTACTCTCATTTTATCTTCACGTTGGTCCGCTTTAAATTCTGTATCTTATTCTGAAAGTGTAAGACCAATCTTCAAATGTGCATTGGTCAGTTGAAAATTTTTGATTCCCTTGAGTGTCACAGAATATTGTTTCTTTTAAGCAATTAGAGTCTAAATTAGGACACTCTGCCCTCTCCCCTCCTCCAAATCATCCAAATGTGTCTAGTGGCATCATCTCTTAGGATTTTATGCCCTGCCACGATGACTGCGTACTTAAAGCACTCTATGCCCGTATTAAAACACAAGCGTTGTACACCTCTACAGCCTTTTAAATCTGCATTATATTTTATAAAATTCTTCTTCTGCCTCCCACCTCTTAAAACGAATTCTTTTTAAAATTTTGTATCATTTAATTCTCAGCTTTGTACAAATAACACCACTGACCCGCATTCTTTTTTATTATAATTTTCTACCTTATCAAAAACACTACCCACCCACTCTGAAAAAACAACCTCAAAATTATAAAAGTCAAAATGGAGTGTCTGCAATTCGGTTTGTATGTAATGTGAGAACACCTCACGTGAATTATTGTTTAAGTAAAAAATTTTATGGACGATGGATGCTTTTATGCTGTCCTGTCCACTCCCTTCTATATATTTTTTCGAGAAGGACTCGAATCTGGCCTACATAGGAGAGGACAATGTAAATAGGATCCGAATGGATACTAGCTGTAAGTGCGTTAAAGGGGTCTCCAAACTCAGCTCCAAAGACATAAACATTGCGTAAGACAGAATCAGCTAGAAAAAATCAGGCAATATAGGGGGTAGGCCAGCTCTATTTTGTCCTGCTCCCTCTTCATCACGGCTACTGTGTGGGGTGGGCACTGATCTTCTAGTACCCTCTCAACCTCACTTGCTGGTAGTTTTTCAATCAGAAGATCTAAAAATGCCACGTTGAGGCCGAGATCTCTCATGAAAGCTTTTAAATCAAAGTTTGGGAAGCTACATTATTAGGATTTTCCCTTGCACTTATATCCCCCTCTGGTTCATATTCCACGGGGTCCATAGTGAGGCAGAGACTGGCATGGATTCGTCTCGTTGGCGACAGGATAGGTGTCTCCTTGCCGTCCATGTAGGCCCCTTGACGAAGTGCTAATGTTGCTAGCAGAACCTAAAAATAATTACAGCTTATTACCCCTTTGAAGCACTTTCTGATTTCATCCTGAAAAAGAATTGATGCTAGGCTAAAATAAAATATTCAGCCTAACATCTGCAACTATTAGTTTGTAAGGTTTTGAGGAGGCAAAGTGGTCGTTTGGACGTAAAGAGATCACACTACTAGCTAAAAGTTAAAACTATTCCGTAAATGAGGGAAGAGTGGTAAAAATAGACATAATGAAGCCCTACTACTAGCTAGAAGTTTAAGAGCCATATGTTATCCCGCAAATGAGGGCTAGTGGCCCCTTTCCTCAAACCCTGACCTTTACACTTTATTTTTTATAAAAAAGTCCTTTTAAGACCTGTTATTACAAGCCCTCCTTGAAATTATGAGTCTTAAATAATTTCACCTACGGAAGGGTGCTACTAATGCTGTCCACTTGTGATTCTCCCTTGCCAGGAAAGTTCTAAGGCTAGTCAATTGTGTTTCTCCCTCACCAAGTAAATTCAGCAGTAACTGCTCTATCCATGCTGGATAATCAATGGGGAACTGGAATAGGAATAATTTATTTCCCCTTGAAACACTTATGATTTCATTCTGAAAGGCATATATTATTAAGGCTGAAGGCGCTCATCCTAGGACTTTGCTTAAATCTTTTCTTTTTAAAAATCATGTATTATTTTCATTGTGATACAAAATATATTTTTAGGATGGGCAATGCCATCAAAGCCCCCTACCAGGAAGAGTAAATATCGTTCCCAAAGAATCAAATTATTTAAACTTTGTTAACCCCTACAAGAATAAATTATTTTCATCGTGACTAAAAATATATTATTCGATGAACAGGGGGTGCCTCAAACCTCCCTCTCAGGGAGAGCGAACAGGGCCCTAAAAAGACCTATTATCCTTACTATTTTCCTATTATCAATCTGAAAAGAACGTGTTATTTTACCCATTTTCCTTTACGACCATTTGCTCCTCAAACCCCTTAGAAATAACACACAAAGTCCCCAACTTCCCCTTAAGGTGAAAGAATGTGTTATTTTAGCTATTTCTTTGTAGGGCCAACAACAGAAGCATCAAACAAAGGACTTTCCTCGTTGTTTTACTATCTCAGGATAGCAACTAAAACGCTAAAACACATAATAAGGATTTCAAAAATATTTAATATTTGTCAAAGAATTTACACTTACAATAGGCCTGGTATTATCGATTTGGCCTTGTATAAGCGGGAGTAAAGGTTCCGCATCTTCACAAAGTAGAGCGATAAAAAGCCTCGTCTCCGGGATTTGTAGGGCAGAGATACTTGCATTCTCGCGTTGCTGGATGGAAACAGGCCTTGAAGTGACCACATCTCCAGCTCTAGGCATGCTTGGACTACCTCTTAGCCTCACCTTCTTACTGGGAGGAGCCCCTTCCTGAAACAAAAATTAAATTTTGGTTCTCGTGAAATAAAAACACGCACGGTTAAAATATATTTTATTTTCATAGAAATATTTGATCATTTAAGAAAGCTGGAAATTAGTTCTCATAAAAAGGACGTATATGGTTAAAATATATCTTATTTACATAGAATTATGTGATCATTTAAGAAGTGTGTAATTGAGCTTTCAGAAATACCGCCCCCCCCCCTTTGCTCCCCACCAACCTCAACGGGGCCACACGTAGGACAAAATGCGGTAATGATATGAGACTAAGGGACAAACATGGATGATGCGTAACTCCTTTGCTCTAACAGAGATTTAAGCTTTAATAGGGATTAAAGGGAGGAGGACTTACTCCTCAACCTTAGTAGGGAGGAGGGCACCTTCCTGCACTAATACCTGTTTTCATGGTCTGCTAGTTTAAATAAGAAAGCTATGGAAAAAAAATCCATTAAATAAGTTTTCGAACAGAAAGGTAAAGAACTAAAAAAACAGGAATTAGCAAATAATGTATCTAAGTAGAGGCGAGTTATGTTAATAGAAAGTGAATATAGCAAAAATAAAATATTTGACAGTAAAGTTTGAATTAACAAGTATCGAATACTGTAAATATTTCCTTTGCCTCTATATGTGTTTATATTTTTTTATAATACTTTATAGAAAAAAGAAACATTCTATTCTTTGCTTTTTTTGCACTCGAGCTACAAGAGTTTTATACAACACTGTTTAAATGTAATATGCAGAACATTCTGATATAAAGAATAAAGTTTTAGTTTCCCTAGTTTATTCATATACTGTTTTCTTAAATTCGAGTTTAATAAGTCACGTATTATCAAAATTAGGGCTTAAAAATGACTGCATGCCCCCTAATGCTTGTAGGAAGCAGGGGTCCTGCATAAGTATAAGACACTTTTACATAGCTATTTCATGCAATGATTCTATTTATTTACAAGTATCTTTATTGTGAAACCGTCCTTAGTGCATTCATAGCGTTCAGTTTAGCAGCAGATAGGGGGTGAGCCTTATCTACTTACAGGTAGAGTTCGGTATAATTAAGGTCTAGCTGAAATACACTCTATGCGTAACTCTTGTTAAATAATTTCTCTTTAAGCAAGCTGTTTTAACAAGCCTCGATTCTTCAAAGCGCTTTGAAATTGTAGTCGGGGTAAAAGTGCATATTTTGCAAGAAAAATGAGATTATTTTATCACCGAGAGGACCAAGCATTAGCAGAAGGGATGATAATTTTAACTGTTAATTTCATACAGACAATTACATTAGCTGTAATTTGACTTTCCTTTATTTTGGTGGGGGAGGGACAGCCATCCCTTAAAATGCTTAGAAGCTTACCTGCAATTGAGCAGAGGCCAAATCCTTTTTAAAATTTCCTCTTTTACGGGCCACTCCGAAAGACTGATGAAATTTCTCGTCTGGGATCGTGTTTTATAGCCCCCAGAAAACAGTAGGTATTACGTAGTCCATTACCAGCTATGAGAGTAGCATTTTATTGTATGATGCTGATAAAAACCAATTGATATGTAGACCATATAACGGGACCCCCTTTGTTCTTGGAAAATCAATACATAACGGGAATTTCTTTGTTCCTGTATTTGCAGTAATGAAAACAATGGGCCTGTGTGTAAATCAGAAAAATCTATGTAAATATTGGACTAATATCAATTTTTGTAAACCGGACGGCTTCCCCACGTGACAGTTGGGGGTTCTGAGGTTTTCCCCTACATCCTTAGGTTTTTAAGCAGTTAACACAACAATAAAAGAAAATATCCAGTATTATTTAAAAAACACCTTCCTCTTGATGGTACCCCCATTTGACTGTCGAATCCTAGGGTATTTTACTACATCCCTAGGTAACAATCAAAGAAGAAAGATCTTCTATTACATAACAAGCACCTATATTTTGAAGAAAACTCTCCCTATTATGTAATAAACACCTGCATCTTGAAGAAAATCAATAGCGCCAGTGTCTTGAGGGAATCGCCGGTAAACATCTTCGTGATTAACAGTGAAGAAGGAAAGAGTAGCGGTTATGGCAGCCTTTAAAACCATGGAGGGCATACTACTATCAAATGCTTCAACAGTAGTAAAATTCTCACAAAAATAACTTTCTTAAGTAAATGAACACTGAGGACATGTAAGAAACATTTTTTTTTTTTTATTAGAATAACTTGGAAGAAAAAAATTACTGACGTTTCATCGAAAGAAAATCCTTCTTATATGTCGCTCAAATTCATATCCAAATCCTTATTTATGTATTTTCTTAAAAGAGCAAGTACCTTATGACTCAAACAGTTTGTGGTAACGAACCGTAAGTAAGGAGCGACCCGGCTCAATAGTAACCGAAACTATAAAAACGGAATTTTGATACAAATGGATGTATCGAAGGAATCGGTATATTTGGTTGATTCCAAAAATATAAATTTTCAATAAGTTGAGTTTTACCCATCAAAACTAAGAGCCTGAGAAAATTTGTCTGATTTTCGAAAAAAGGAGAAAAAAACCGTGAAAGCCATAGAATTTCAATGAAAATCATGCCATCAGATGCAGGGTATCAAAGAACCCTACCGTAGAGGTTTCAAGATCCTATCTGTAAAAATGTGGATTTTGTAATTTTTGCCTGACAAAACATCCCGAATGCTAGTTTATTTGTTTGTTGTCTTTTTTTGTTTTGTTTGTTTCCCATGGTAGATTGTACCGATCGCTGCAAACTTCGGGAGAGGGCTCATTATAACGGAAATGAAAAGTTCTAGTTCTCTTTTAAAGTGACAAGGGCAACTACGCCTCCTCCCACGCAAATTTTTTTCCAAGATAGTCTGATCAAAATTGTGAGATAGCTATTTTGCTCAGCATTTTTAATAGGCCCAACAACTATGTCTTTGAATATAGCATGACCCCCTACAGCCCCCTATGGAAAGGTTTTTGAGTTATACAATTTGCCCGTTGTTTACGTATAGTGGGAACTATACTACATATAGTGTTAGTGGGGAAGTATTCATACATTTATCGGGTGATAAGGGAAGAACAAATTTTCTGCTGGCGTATTTTGAACGGGGAGAATTTTCCAGGGAGACGAAAACTTCCAGGGGATGAACTTTTCAGGGGAAATTTTACGCTGGGTGAATTTCCCAGGATTCCCAGGAGAAATTTCTTTATATGTCCGGCTTTTTCTTTACCAATTCAGTTTTGCACCTGGAAATGTTAAGGGTAATTGTCAGGGTGAATTTTCGCCAGGATTGATTATTCTAGAGGATATTTCTGTAGGGAGATGGGTTTCTACGTGGCAGTAGAGCCAAATATCTTGGCGTTATTTAGAAAACGATCAGAAATTAAATTAAAAAACAAGCTTTTTTCAACTGAAAGTAAGGAGCAACATTAAAATTTAAAACAAACAGAAAATATTATGTATTAGAGGGGGGTTCTTCCCTTCTTGACGCCTCGCTCTTTACTCTAAAGTTTAAATTTTGTCCCAATTCTTTAAATCGTGCTTCTCAAACACAAGGGTCGTTTAATTAAAACAATAAGTAGGTTTTTCTAAAGTGCCTAAAAACATTAGCGTGAAGAGTGAGGTGTTGAGGATGGGCTATCCCCCCTCATATACGTAAGAATTTCTGTTCCTTTTAAGCTTTAATGTTGATCCTTGCTTTCAGTTGAAAAAGCTTGTTTTTTTAACCAATAAGATAAGAACAGAACTTTCAAGGTAAAGTTTTTATTTTATAAATGTACACGAAAATTGTTAGTCTTCATCTACACCTTTTTTCAAAAGATGACCACATCCATTTTTCTCTGTTTGACTGATAGTTACATTAAATCCTTCTTTTATGGCACGTATATCCATTATATTAATTTTTGCAGCAAAATATAATAGCTCTTCTATCTTGAATCGGCTTAATGATATTACATATATTTCCATCAACCCTTATGCAAGATACTCAATAAAGACCATCGATATTTATACGCATTAAACAAACAAAAATTGTTTAAATAAAGAGCGAAGCTTTGTCTTGAGCAGAGCAAAAAAATAATATAAATTATAATGAGCAATGAACTAAAAGCTAAACGAAACAGATGTTAGACTTAGTAATAATGAACTATAATGTACCAAAAATAAAGATAATTTTAAGACTTAATTAAAAATGAAACCAATTATGATCTTTTAATGCACCAAAAAGGATACTGATAGTCAATTCAAAATGAAAACAAATAAAATTTAGTAGATACACGAAGTGGGAAGTCGTCCCCCTGTGCCCCAATTATAGCGTATGTGTGATTCATGCTTTACTGTAAGCAATATAGATTTTAAGTGATTTTCTTATTATTATAAAACTGAGAAGTATCTGGTTTAGATACTGATGAACCACGTACCAGTAGTAGTAGCACTACTATTAGTAGTAGTTGTATAAGTATAATTAGTAGTAGCAATAGTAGTAGTGGTAGAATTGGCAATGAAATTAGCTTTAGTAGCATTAGTAGTAGTGACAGTAATAATAATAGTAGCAGTAGCGGCAAAAGCAGTTGTAGAGGTAGTAGCAATAGGATGAAAATATTGCCTATTGGTTAGTTCAGCGTCCCCTACAACAAGCCCGGTAACTTTCAACTTAACATACCAGGTTATTCCTAAGATATTGCTGGTACGCCCTTTGGGCAATCTGCATGCAGACGCCGTATTGTGATTCAACTCAACTTCCCTCCTAATACTCCTTAAAAATTTTACCTCTATTGCGCTAGCACTAGTAGCACTAGTTGTATTATCATGTTGCATGGTGTCAGTTGAACATCCCCTTCATTAAGCTCTGAATGTTTCAACTTACTGCAATTAGCCATTGCCATGATATTGCCGATAAGTTTTTTTTATAACTTGTGTAGTCTTAGTGTTTTTTAATTCAGTTGAACTTCCCCCTCAAAACTTCAAGAAATTTTCATCTTACTCTTAGCGTTAGTTTTAATGTTAACTTAGATTAACGTTAGTCCAACATCATTTCCTAATCTATTCCTGAAATTTGCCGTTCTGACTTTCTGCTTTAGCATAGTGTGTTTTCATTTATTCCAGATACCCCTCTATATTCTCACAATTTTTTTCCTCCATACTCTTAGCTTAATAATAATAGTATCATAGTAGTAATGGTAGTAGTAGGAGCAGTGGGTAGTAGTAGGAATAGCAGTAGTACCAGTAGTGTTGTATTGGCAGAAGTAATAACGGCAGCAGCAGCAGTATTAATAGCAGTAAAAGTACAAATTTTGTCTTTTGGACAACATACCCTTCATGATGCCCTGGGAGTCTCAGCATGATACGGTGAGCCATTCCAAAGGCATTGCTGATATACCCTTTTGACACTCTGTAGAAACACAGAATATTCTGATTAGTTCGACATTTCCCTCAAAATTTCCTCCAATTTTCACTTAAATTCCTTCGACCTTGGTAGCATTTGCTATAGAAGCAGTATTTGTAGTGGTAGTTGCGAAAGTATTAGTAGTAACTATAATAGTAATAGTGGTAGCGTGCAAATATTGTCTTTTGTTCAATTGATCCTCCCCATTTAGCATTCTCTAAAAGTTCCAACTTAATACCCAAATCCATTCCTGAGGTACACGTCTTCGAAAATCTGCACACACAATATGTGTTTTAATTTAGTTCAAATTTTCCCCCTATATTCTCTCAAATTTTTACTAATGATATTGTGCTGCGTTGCCTAAGATAATACTTATATGCCCTTCTTAAAACCTGCATGCACATAGTTTTTTCGTTTAATTGAAACTCCCCCTTAACGTTCCCTAAAATTTTTACTTTAGTACCCATAGATTTCACTAGTTACAGCAATTGTAGGAGATCTATTAATAGTATACACATAATGTCTTCTGGTTAGTCCAGAATCTACCACAACATAACATGAAATGTCCAACCTTCATAATGGAAGCCGTTCCTGTGATATAGCTGTTGTACCCTTTTGACAGTATGCAAGCAGAGAGTTCGTTTTGATTTAGCTCAACTTCCACCTAAACATTCCTTGAAAGCTTTACCTTCATACCTTGACCATGCGAAGTAGAAATAGTTCTATTAGTACCAGTGGCAGTAAAACTAATAGTGGTAGACATGGCTTTAGTAGCAGTAATAGTGGAAGTAGCAGTGGTAGTAATAGTAGTAGTAGTAGTAGTAGTTTCAGTTATAGAAGAAGATGTAATATTAGGATGCAAATATTGTCTTTTGGTTAGTTTAACGTCACCAGCAACAAGGACTGTAAGTTTCAATTTAACACACAAAGGCGTTCCTAATATATTGCTGATACGTTCTCTGGGCAATCTGCATATAGAGGGCTTGTTGCAACCCAGTTCAGCTTCTCTTCTCAATATTCCCTCATAATTTTAAATTCATACACTTAAGTACAGTTGCGATAGTCAGCTTCTCTTCTCAATATTCCCTCATAATTTTAAATTCATACACTTAAGTACAGTTGCGATAGTCAGCTTCTCTTCTCAATATTCCCTCATAATTTTAAATTCATACACTTAAGTACAGTTGCGATAGTCGCAGTAGTAGTAGAAGTAGTACTAGTTGTATTTCTATTAGCAATAGCAGTAACAACATTAGTATTAGTACCAGAAGTTGTATTAACATATATCTTTTGATCGGTTGAACATCCTCCTTATCAAAACCTTGAAGCTTCAACTTAATATGACTAGACGTTGATAATATTACCTAACCTTCTATAGGCGTCAGTGCTGCACTATTTCTATGTTCCTGCTCATTGAAAGGTTGTACTTTCTATTTTAACTGTCATTTCTAATTAGTGCATTTAATCATAAAAAAAGCAAATTTAAAACAACTGCTGGTTTCAGGATTCATGTTTTGTCCTGGTATGTCAAAACAATGGTAGGCCTACTGTTTTTATTTTATGCTTAATTATTATACAGAACACACTCGAGAAGTGAGTGGCTTGGCTACATAGCATATTAGATTATGTTGGGCAATGTTTGAGCTAAAGGTACTATAATAACTTGCCCTTGTCAAACTTATAATAGCCCAACACTGTTATCTTATGTCAGTTCTCTATGAGTATTTGGATAAGGTAAAGAAGACAAGTTAAACTAATTAAAATCATTAAAATGAATCAAAATAATTAAAAATTAATGAAGCTCGCTAAAAATACCTTCAAGTTCAAAACGGAATTAAAAGTACTAAAATAGAGAAAAGTGCCGTTGTAATGAATAAAAAGGATCAAATATGTGGTGGTAACGAGCTATATCTTTTGATCGGTTGAACATCCTCCTTATCAAAACCTTGAAGCTTCAACTTAATATGACTAGACGTTGATAATATTACCTAACCTTCTATAGGCGTCAGTGCTGCACTATTTCTATGTTCCTGCTCATTGAAAGGTTGTACTTTCTATTTTAACTGTCATTTCTAATTAGTGTATTTAATCATAAAAAAAGCAAATTTAAAACAACTGCTGGTTTCAGGATTCATGTTTTGTCCTGGTATGTCAAAACAATGGTAGGCCTACTGTTTTTATTTTATGCTTAATTATTATACAGAACACACTCGAGAAGTGAGTGGCTTGGCTACATAGCATATTAGATTATGTTGGGCAATGTTTGAGCTAAAGGTACTATAATAACTTGCCCTTGTCAAACTTATAATAGCCCAACACTGTTATCTTATGTCAGCTCTCTATGAGTATTTGGATAAGGTAAAGAAGACAAGTTAAACTAATTAAAATCATTAAAATGAATCAAAATAATTAAAAATTAATGAAGCTCGCTAAAAATACCTTCAAGTTCAAAACGGAATTAAAAGTACTAAAATAGAGAAAAGTGCCGTTGTAATGAATAAAAAGGATCAAATATGTGGTGGTAACGAGCTATATCTTTTGATCGGTTGAACATCCTCCTTATCAAAACCTTGAAGCTTCAACTTAATATGACTAGACGTTGATAATATTACCTAACCTTCTATAGGCGTCAGTGCTGCACTATTTCTATGTTCCTGCTCATTGAAAGGTTGTACTTTCTATTTTAACTGTCATTTCTAATTAGTGCATTTAATCATAAAAAAAGCAAATTTAAAACAACTGCTGGTTTCAGGATTCATGTTTTGTTTCTATTTCCTTTTTCATCATTTTCTTTTATTTCTCTACAACTCGTTTGGAGACATGGTGCTCTTACGATAAGATTTTTAAACGACTTCTGGCTCCTTGATAATAAAGTAAATGGGACAGATTTCCTCAGACAAAATCTCGCCTAAGATGTCCCTACGGACGTGAGGCTTTTTGTTTTGAGTGAAACAAAGAAAAAATACATCGTTAAATCTTGAAGTGGTTCCAGTTGCGAACACTTAATACTGAAAATTCTCCATTGCCTGTATCATTGAAAAATATCAGACGATTCAATTGGTTAAACAAGTATAAACTACTGAGAAGACTGTAATGATGTCTTGTTAACTACATTAGATTTAATTAAGAGTTGGATTGAAATAGAATATCACGATGAATATATATGATATAACATATTATATATATATATATATATATATATATATATATATATATATATATATATATATATATATATATATATATATATATATATATATATATATATACTAGCTGTTGGGGTGGCGCTTCGCGCCACCCCAATACCTAGTTGGCGGGGCGCTTCGCGCCCCCCCCCAAGCCCCCCCGCGCGCGTAAGTCGTTACGCGCCATATTAGTTACGCGCCATTGTTGCTGTGTCCCTGTGTCCCACCTGAGAATAGAGATAGATATAAATATATATTTTTAACTACGTAAAACATGCGAATATACAACATTCTTCGCTGTCCCATTGTCTGTTCATATAAATAGCATTTATATTCCCTGTGTCCCGGTCGTCATTTGTGTCCTGGTGTCCCAGTTTGTATTTTCTCTTTGAGTGTCCCGGTCGTCATTTATATTCCCTGTGTCCCAGTGTCCCGGTCGTCATTTGTGTCCCGGTGTCCCGATCTGTAATTTCTATTCATACAATTCCTGTGTCTCAGTCGTCAATTATATATCCCGCCTGTGCCTCCGGCGTCCCCGTTGTAGTTGTGTCCCTGCGTCCCGGTCGTCATTTATATTCCCGGTCGTGATTTGTGTCCGGGTGTCCCAGTCTGTAATTTTTCTTTGAGGTTCCTGGTCGTCATTTATATTCCCTCTGTGTCGGTCGTCATTTGTGTCCCGGTCTGTAATGTATCTTTGAGTGTTTTTTCTTTTTAGTTTTTTTTTAGTTTTTTACATTTTTTCAGTTTTTTTTTTCTTCTTTATTTTTAAGCGTCACTATGAAGTACATATCGCCGAACCTTTGTTTTTTAACTTAAATCTGGTAGGTATTGATGACCTTATCCAAGTCAAAATCCCAAACCCAATCATCATCGCTATCATTTTCAGTTTTGATATGTTTTGACTCTCGCTTTCCAGGTGGATTTTCATCTAACTGCGCGGTTTCGCGTTCTTTAGCCGCAAGCCTGTTTTCTTGCTGTTCTTGTGATTCCTCGGCACGCTTTCTTTTCTTACTTTCTCTATCAGCTGCAAGCCTGTTTTCTTGCTGTTCTTGTGATTCCTCGGCACGCTTTCTTTTCTTACTTTCTCTATCAGCAGCAAGTTTTTTGGCATAGACTCTTTGAGCAGCTTCCTCGGCTGTTGCCATTGTAGGTTCTTCAGTCATTTTACAATTAAAAATTTCCGTGAACGCATGTTTTAAATACCATTAATGACGTCACCGTCATAGCAAAAATGACGACAACTAACTTCATGACGTCAGTCAACACAGAAACATGACGTCACCTGACAGACAGACACACAGACAGAAAACTTATTTTTATATATATAGATATATATATATATATATATATATATATAAGCCCCCCCGCGAGCGTAAGTTGTTACGCGCCATATTAGTTACGTGCCATTGTAGTTGTGTCCCTGTGTCCCACTACAGGTTTACCGACTCTTGAACATGCAACATATAATTGTCCATGGGAACAACAATCCGTATTCAGATCTATACCTCATTATTCTAATGATTGCACTTGAGTTTTGTTGATGGTGATTGCTAATCAAACATTCCCTGTGTCTCCATCGTCACTTATACAAACTACTCCATAGTCAACACACAAACATGACGTCAGTCGACACACAAACATGACATCAGTCGACACACACGTCCCAGTCGTCATTTGTATCCCGGTGTCCCAGTCTGTAATTTCTCTTTGAGTGTCCCGGTCGTCTTTTTTTCTTTTTTCTTTTTAGTTTTTTTTGTAGTTTTTCCCTTTTTTAGTTTTTTTATTTTTATTTTTTTTAGTTTTCTTTTTCTCCTTTAATTGTCAGTTTTTTTCCTTTTTTTAGTTTTTTTTTCTTTTTCAGTTTTTTTGTTTTTTATTAGTTTTTATTTTTTTTCTTTTTACCTTTTTTTAGTTTTTTTTTCTTTTTTAGTTTTTTTTCTTCTTTTGTATTAATGCTAAAGCCAACATTCGAACCTGGAACCTCTCGGACCTATAACCTCGGACCTTCTCTGTGTCCCCGTCGTCATTTATATATCCCCCTGTGCCTTTTTTGGTTTTTACCTTTTTTTGCTTTTTTAGTTTTTTTTTCTTTTTTCTTTTTAGTTTTTTTTTGTAGTTTTTACCCTTTTTTTAGTTTTTTATTTTTATTTTTATTTTTTAGTTTTCTTTTTCTCCTTTATTTTTCAGTTTTTTTCTTTTTTAGTTTTTTTTCTTTTTTAGTTTTTAGTTTTTTTTAGTTTTTTACCTTTTTTTAGTTTTTATTAGTTTTTAGTTTTTTTCTTTTTAGGCTTTAGTTTTTTACCTTTTTTTTACTTTTTTTAGCTATTTTTTTTTTGTTTTTTTTTTGTAGTTTTTGTAAGGTTTGAACCTGGAACCTCTCGAACCTGGAACCTGGAACATACCGCGTTACCAACACAGCTACATCAGCTTGTATACTTTCGTTTTTGAATTGGTATATGATGAAATAATTCAGACGTCATATGCGGACAGACAGACAGACAGACAGAACTTTCGTTTTTGAATTGGTATATGATGAAATAATTCAGCCGTCATATGCGGACAGACAGACAGACAGAAAGACAGACAGACAGACAGACATAACCCACAAACAACTTATTTTTATATATATAGATATATACTAGCTGTTGGGGTGGCACTTCGCGCCACCCCAACACCTAGTTGGTGGGGCGCTTTGCGTCCCCTCCAAGCCCCCCCGCGCGCGTAAGTCGTTACGCGCCATTGTAGTTGTGTCCCTGTGTCCCACGTGTGAATATAGATAGATTTATATATGTGTTTCAAACTACGTAAAAATTGCGAATATACAACATTCTTGGCTTTCCCATTGTCTGTGCATATACAAAGCCGTATGTACTAATAATGACGTCATATGCAAACGCTCTTTTTACAAACAAACAAACATGCATACACATAGATACAATACAAATTAACTGCGTAAAACTTGCGAATATACAACATTCTTCGCTGTCCAATTGTCGCTGCATATAAATAGATTGTCAGGTTTACCGACCCTCGAACATGCAACGTACAATTGTCAATGGGAAAAACAATCAGTATTAAGATCTATACCACATTTTTCTAATGATTGACCTTGAGCTTTGTTAATGGTGATTGCAAATGTTAATCGAATTGGGAATTGCAATCTTTTAAATTGAAAAGGCAGATCCGTTGGAATCATGGGAATGCGAGGAATAAGAACAGGCTCATCCTCAAAAGGCCCTGTCAAGATTGTAGCCTCTATTAGGTTTTCCATTGTTTTTTTTTACGGCAAGTCACGTGCCGTTGCAAAGCTTTGGTGGGCTGATATTTCCTAAAAGTGTTATTGGTACGCCTATTTTTAGTTGTAGCACGTGTGGTGGAAACCCTGAAAGATCCACGGAATTTAAAAATTCAGATGGATAATTAACCGCTTCATTTTGTTCCAAAACTGTGTCGACTGACTTGTAAAGGACCAGCGGAAATAACAATTTTATGCGTATCAGTAGGCATCAAATCGATGGCTGTTTTGAACAGACGCACTAAATTATTATTTTCGTGGAAAAGATGTTGCAATTGGGAAACGATTGTCCTTTCAACGTTGGGAGAAATTTCGCAACGTGCATTCAATTCAGAATTTCTATCACTGATGAAGTACAACTGTAAAAATTTATGATTCTCGCCTGAGAATGGTAGAAGGGACCCTGCTCTATGATAAATTTGCCCTTTTACTTTGAAAGTAGACATAAATTGATCTGGACTTTCGATTTTGGCTCCAAACGACGTCATTTGGAAACATGAGTTATATTTTCTGATTTGTGACAAAAAACGCTTAGATTCTGTCGTAGTTCCAGTAAGGAAAGTCTTCAATGGCTCTGGTGGTGCAGCCAATAGAGGAAGTTCAACTTTCCCTAAGGCGCAACACATTCCCATTGTTTCACCATTGAATTTCAAGGCCTTGCAATAGGGGCAAATTTTAGACATAGTCCCGATTTGAACACATCTACTCAAGCTATAATCATCGACTGGGCTGTACCTGAATGCCAGGCGATAACTTTCAGGTTGCTCTGATTCCTCGGCACGCTTTCTTTTCTTACTTTCTCTATCAGCAGCAAGCCTGATTTCTTGCTGTTCTTGTGATTCCTCGGCACGCCTTCTTTTTTCACTTTCTCTTTTAGCAGCAAGTCTGGTTTCATGTTGCTCTGGTGGTTCCTCGATACGCCTTCTTTTTTCACTTTCTAATTTAGCAGCAAGTCTGCTTTCGCGTAGCTCTGGTAGTTCCTCGGCACGCTTTCTGTTCTTTCTTTCTCTATCAGCCTCAAGCCTGTTTCCTTGCTGTTCTTTTGATTCCTCGGCACGCTTTCTTTTCTAACTTTCTCTATCAGCAGCAAGTTTTTTGGCATAGAATCTTTGAGCATCTTCCTCGGCTGTTGCCATTGTAAGTTCATCAGTCATTTTAAAGTTAAACATTAATAAATTTCTACGTGAACGCATGTCTTAAATATCTTTAATGACGTCACCGTCATAACAAAAATGATGACAACTATTTTCATGACGTCAGTCAACACACAAGCATGACGTCACCTGACAGACACATCCACAGACTACTTATTTATATATATATACTAGCTGTTGGGGTGGCGCTTCGCGCCACCCCAACACCTAGTTGGTGGGGGCGCTTCGCGCCCCCCCAAGCCCCCCCGCGCGCGTAAGTCGTTACGCGCCATAATAGTTACGCGCCATTGTAGTTGTGTCCCTATGTCCCACCTGTGAATATAAATAGATTGTCAGGTTATCCCCCTGTTTCCCCCGGTGTCCCCGTTGTAGTTGTGTCCCTGTGTCCCGGTCGTCATTTATATTCCCTGTGTCCCGGGTCCCGGTCATCATTTGTATCCCGGTGTCCCGGTCTGTATATACATTCGTTTTTTAGTTTTGTTTTTCTCCTTTATTTTTTTCCTTTTTTTTTCTTTTTTAGCTTATTTAGATTTTTAGATTTTTTAGTTTTTTTTATTAGTTTTTAGTTTTTATTTCTTTTTAGTTTTTTTGTCCCGGTCGTCATTTATATCCCCCTGTTTCCCCCGGTGTCCCCGTTGTAGTTGTGTCCCTGTGTCCCGGTCGTTATTTATATTCCCTGTGTCCCGGTCGTCATTTGTATCCCGGTGTACCGGTCTGTATATACATTCGTTTTTTAGTTTTGTTTTTCTCCTTTATTTTTTTCCTTTTTTTTTCTTTTTTAGTTTATTTAGATTTTTAGATTTTTTAGTTTTTTTATTAGTTTTTAGTTTTTTTTTCTTTTTAGTTTTTTTGTAGTTTTTACCTTCTTTTTAGTTTTGTTAATTTTTTTTTTTACTTGTGTCCTGGTCGTCATTTATACTCCCTGTGTCCCGGTGCTTTGTTGATTGCTAATCGAACATTCCTTTTGTCCTGGTCGCTTTCTCTTTGAGTGTCGTCATTTATTTTTTTCTTTTTTAGTTCTTTTAGTTTTTACCTTTTTTAGTTTTTTTTTAGTTTTTAGTTTTTTTAGTTTTTTACCTTTTTTTAGTTTTTTTAGTTTTTTAGCTTTTTTATTTTTTTTATTAGTTTTTAGTTTTTTTTTAGTTTTTGCCTTTTTTTTTAGTTTTTTGTCCTGGTCGCTTTCTCTTTGAGTGTCGTCATTTATTAGTTTTTTCCTTTTTTTTTTAGTTTTTTATTGGTTTTTACCTTTATTTTAGCTTATTTTTCAGTTTTTTCCTTTTTTTTAGTTTTTTTTTATTTTTTATTTTTTTTAGTTTTTTACCTTTTTTTAGTTTTTTTTAGTTTTTTTAGTTTTTTAGCTTTTTTACTTTTTTTATTAGTTTTTAGTTTTTTTTTGTAGTTTTTGCCTTTTTTTAGTTTTTTCAGTTTTTTTTTTAGTTTTTTATTGGTTTTTACCTTTATAGTTTTTTTAGTTTTTTAGCTTTTTTATTTTTTTTATTAGTTTTTAGTTTTTTTTGTAGTTTTTGCCTTTTTTTAGTTTTTTCAGTTTTGACGTCACCTAATCCAGTTTTTTCAGGTGACGTCACCTGACACATCCATCCACACATCCATCCACACATCCACAGACAGACAACTTATTTTTATATATATAGATATATATATTCTAGCTGTTGGGGTGGCGCTTCGCGCCACCCCAACACCTAGTTGGTGGGGCGCTTCGCACCCCCCCAAGCCCCCCCGCGCGCTTAAGTCGTTACGCGCCATTATAGTTACGCGCCATTGTAGTTGTGTCCCTGTGTCCCACCTGTGAATATAGATAGATTTATATATGTGTTTCAAACTACGTAAAAATTGCGAATATACAACATTCTTGGCTTTCCCACTACTGGGAGCTTTCCGTTTCCAATTGCCAGCAATTGATCTGAAAATGTTTGACCAGAGTCATCGTTTTGCAATCGGACACGCATATTTGTAGTTAATTTTAATATTTTTACATGTGCCCATAAATTAGAATTTTTCAGGCAAGCATTCATTTCGTCTGCAGGAGTTAAACTACGTAAAAATTGCGAATATACAACATTCTTGGCTTTCCCATTGTCTGTGCATATACAAAGCCGTATGTACTAATAATGACGTCATATGCAAACGCTCTTTTCACAAACAAACAAACATGCATACACATAACCCGTTTTTATATAGATAGATAGATAGATAGATACAATACAAATTAACTGCGTAAAACTTGCGAATATACAACATTCTTCGCTGTCCAATTGTAGCTGCATATAAATAGATTGTCAGGTTTACCGACCCTCGAACATGCAACGTACAATTGTCCATGGGAAAAACAATCAGTATTAAGATCTATACCACATTTTTCTAATGATTGACCTTGAGCTTTGTTAATGGTGATTGCAAATGCTAATCGAATTGGGAATTGCAATCTTTTAAATTGAAAAGGCAGATCCGTTGGAATCATGGGAATGCGAGGAATAAGAACAGCCTCACCCTCAAAAGGCCCTGTCAAGATTATGGCCTCTATTAGGTTTTCCATTGTTTTTTTACGGCAAGTCGCGTGCCATTGCATAGCTTTGGTGGGCTGATATTTCCTAAAAGTGTTATTGGTACGCCTATTTTTAGTTGTAGCACGTGTGGTGGAAACCCTGAAAGATCTATGGAATTTAAAAATTCAGATGGATAATTAACTGCTTCATTTGGTTCCAAAACTGTGTCGATTGACTTGTAAACGACTACCTGGTCTTGAATCTTGGTCAAAACAATATTGTTGATTTCGTGGACGTCTATATTTTTGGGTGCGAGAATCGCTCTTTCACTTAGCCATTTATTATTTTTATAATTTTCTAGAATATTCGGAAATACTTTTTCAATCAATTCATTTTTGGACGTCACTAAATTACAGAAATCAGCAGGTAGTTGTATACGTCCTGAAATTGAGTCTACTGGGAGCTTTCCGTTTCCAATTGCCAGCAATTGATCTGAAAATGTTTGACCAGAGTCATCGTTTTGCAATCGGACACGCATATTTGTAGTTAATTTTAATATTTTTACGTGTGCCCATAAATTAGAATTTTTCAGGCAAGCATTCATTTTGTCTGCAGGAGTTGATCTAGGTATTATAGGTAATGTTTGCCTGAAATCTCCCGCAAGCAATATTAATGTGCTGCCAAAGGGTTTCGACTTCCCTCTCAAATCTTTCAAGCATTGATCCAGAGCCTCGAGCGTTTTTTTGTGTGCCATTGTGCACTCATCCCAAATAATAAGTTTGCATTGCTGCAATACTTTACCCATCCCAGATGATTTGGAAATATTGCACGTGGGAGTTTCTGTAGAATGCAAATTCAGAGGCAATTTCAAAGCGGAATGAGCAGTTCTTCCACCAGGCAGCAATGTTGCGGCTATTCCGGACGACGCAATTGCCAACGCTATATCATTTTTTGATCGAATTGATGCCAGAATCAGTTTTATCACAAACGTTTTACCAGTACCTCCTGGCGCATCCAAAAAGAAAATTTCTCCAACGTTGTTATCGACACAATGCATTATCGTATCATAAATGTCTTTTTGTTCCGACGTTAACTTGGAAATGTTATTTTGAACATACGACAATAGATTACTCGTACTGTAACTTTGTTCACGATCCAATTCTATACATGTCGAAACAGCAGCGATACGGCTAGGTGAAGGCATTCCCAAATCCTGAAGAGGTTTGTTTGCCATAAGTACGCACAAATCTTCTATAATAACTAAAGTGTAGTTATAAATTTCTGATGTAAAATCAAAAGTCATATCTGACGTCTCTAGCTGTTTTCGATGGAGTATATCTTCGGACATTTTTGACTTATATTTTTCCCATAACTCTATAGGGGCTGATGGAGAGCAAGTTGTTAAAATGATGCCAAATAATGCACGAATTTGACTTGGGGTTGACGTTTCGCACGCGTCATTGATGCAGTTATCCCAGTGTTGGTCATTCTCCAATAAATTCAGAGCTTGGCATGCACTACGGTAAGTGTCATGTATAGTACCATTTACAGTTCTCAAATACTCAAAGGATGTCGGACTGGGTACATTCACCAAAAGCAGGCGTAGAAAGAAGCATTCATGTTGATTGGGGTGAACGGTGTAGAGTCTTCCTATCGTGGTATCTTTGAAGATGGTAGGTTGGCCGTCGATGTGTGCATTAAATGTTTTTGATAATAATGGGGAATATGGAACAACCCACTGGTTATCTACTTCGATGGTGGTACCGTTGCCATTGTAGGTTCTTCAGTCATTTTACAATTAGAAATTTCTCTTTCAACGGTCTTCTTACAATTAAAAATTTGTCTTTGAACGATATTCTTAAATACCTGTGTCCTGGTCGTCATTTATATTCCCTGTGTCCCGGTCGTCATTTGTGTCCCGGTATCCCAGTCTGTAATTTCTCTTTGAGTGTTTTTTCTTTTTAGTATTTTTTAGTTTTTTACATTTTTTCTTTTTTCAGTTTTCTTTTTCTTCTTTATTTTTCAGCTTCACTATGAAATACATATCGCCGAACCTTTGTTTTTTTTTAACTAAAATCTGGTAGGCATTGATCACCTTATCCAAGTCAAAATCCCAAACCCAATCATTATCGCTATCATTTTCAGTTTTGATATGTTTTGACTCTCGCTGTCCAGGTGGATCTTCATCTAACTGCGCGGTTTTGCGTTCTTTAGCCTCAAGCCTGTTTCCTTGCTGTTCTTTTGATTCCTCGGCACGCTTTCTTTTCTGACTTTCTCTATCAGCAGCAAGTTTTTTGGCATAGACTCTTTGAGCATCTTCATCGGCTTTTGCCATTGTAAGTTCATCAGTCATTTTAAAATTAAACATTAATAGATTTCTACGTGAACATATATGTCTTAAATATCTTTAATGACGTCACCGTCATAGCAAAAATGACGACAACTAACTTCATGACGTCAGTCGACACAGAAACATGACGTCACCTGAAAGACAGAAACACAGACAGACAACTTATTTGTATATATCTACATATATATATATATATATATATATATATATATATATATATATATATATATATATATATATATATATATATATATATATATATATATATAAATAAGTTGTTTGTGGGTTATGTCTGTCTGTCTGTCTGTCTGTCTGTCTGTCCGCATATGACGTCTGAATTATTTAATCATATAACAATTCAAAAACGAAAGTATACAAGCTGATGTAGCTGGGTTGGTAACGCGGTATGTTCCAGGTTCTAGGTTCGAGAGGTTCCAGGTTCAAACCTTACAAAAACTACAAAAAAAAAACAAAAAAAAAATTAAAAAGGTTAAAAAAGGTAAAAAAAAGGTAAAAAACTAAAACCTAAAAATGAAAAAAAACTAAAAACTAATAAAAATAACTAAAAAAAAGGTAAAAGCTACAAAACAAACCAAAAACTAAAAAAAATTATAAAAAGGTAAAAAACTAAAAAAACTAAAAACTAAAAAAGAAAAAAAACTAAAAAAGGAAAAAACTGAAAAATAAAGGAGAAAAAGAAAACTAAAAAAATAAGAATAAAAATAAAAAACTAAAAAAAGGGTAAAAACTACAAAAAAGAAAAAAGAAAAAAAAACTAAAAAAGCAAAAAAAAGTTAAAAACCAAAAAAAAAGGCACAGGGGGATATATAAATGACGACGGGGACACAGAGAAGGTCCGAGGTTCTAGGTCCGAGAGGTTTCAGGTTCGAATGTTGGCTTTAGCATTAATACAAAAGAAGAAAAAAAACTAAAAAAGAAAAAAAAACTAAAAAAAGGAAAAAACTGACAATTAAAGGAGAAAAAGAAAACTAAAAAAATAAAAATAAAAAAACTAAAAAAGGGAAAAACAGCAAAAAAAAA
Source organism: Artemia franciscana (assembly GCF_032884065.1). Taxonomy (NCBI): domain Eukaryota; kingdom Metazoa; phylum Arthropoda; class Branchiopoda; order Anostraca; family Artemiidae; genus Artemia; species Artemia franciscana. The sequence goes on from NC_088863.1 coordinate 37,883,914, forward strand.
CTAAAAAGAAAAAAGAAAAAAAAGAAGACCGGGACACTCAAAGAGAAATTACAGACTGGGACACCGGGATACAAATGACGACTGGGATGTGTGTGTCGACTGATTTCATGTTTGTGTGTCGACTGACGTCATGTTTGTGTGTTGACTGACGTCATGTTTGTCGACTACGAATGACGACTGGGACACAGGGACACAACTACAACGGGGACGCCGGTGGGGGCACAGGGGGATATATAAATGACGATGGAGACACAGGGAATGTTTGACTAGCAATCACCATCAACAAAACTCAAGTGCAATCATTAGAATAATGAGGTATAGATCTGAATACGGATTGTTTTTCCCATGGACAATTATATGTTGCATGTTAAAGAGTCGGTAAACCTGTAGTGGGACACAGGGACACAACTACAATGGCACGTAACTAATATGGCGCGTAACAACTTACGCTCGCGGGGGGGCTTATATATATATATATATCTATATATATAAAAATAAGTTGTCTTTCTGTGTGTCTGTCTGTCAGGTGACGTCATGTTTCTGTGTCAACTGACGTCATGAAGTTAGTTGTCGTCATTCTTGCTATGACGGTGACGTCATTAATGGTATTTAAGACATGCGTTCACGGAAAAATGTTTAATTGTAAAATGACTGAAGAACCTACAATGGCAACAGCCGAGGAAGCTGCTCAAAGAGTCTATGCCAAAAAACTTGCTGCTGATAGAGAAACTAAGAAAAGAAAGCCTGCCGAGGAATCACAAGAACAGCAAGAAAACAGGCTTGCAGCTGATAGAGAAAGTAAGAAAAGAAAGCGTGCCGAGGAATCACAAGAACAGCAAGAAAACAGGCTTGCGGCTAAAGAACGCAAAACCGCGCAGTTAGATGAAAATCCACCTGGAAAGCGAGAGTCAAAACATATCAAAACTGAAAATGATAGCGATGATGATTGGGTTTGAGTTGTCTGTCTGTGTGTCTGTCTGTCAGGTGACGTCATGTTTCTGTGTCGACTGACGTCATGAAGTTAGTTGTCGTCATTTTTGCTATGACGGTGACGTCATTAATGGTATTTAAGACTGGCGTTCACGGAAAAATGATTAATTGTAAAATGACTGAAGAACCTACAATGGCAACAGCCGAGGAAGCTGCTAAAAGAGTCTATGCCAAAAAACTTGCTGCTGATAGAGAAAGTAAGAAAAGAAAGCGTGCCGAGGAATCACAAGAACAGCAAGAAAACAGGCTTGCAGCTGATAGAGAAAGTAAGAAAAGAAAGCGTGCCGAGGAATCACAAGAACAGCAAGAAAACAGGCTTGCGGCTAAAGAACGCAAAACCGCGCAGTTAGATGAAAATCCACCTGGAAAGCGAGAGTCAAAACATATCAAAACTGAAAATGATAGCGATGATGATTGGGTTTGAGTTGTCTGTCTGTGTGTCTGTCTGTCAGGTGATGTCATGTTTCTGTGTCGACTGACGTCATGAAGTTAGTTGTCGTCATTTTTGCTATGACGGTGACGTCATTAAAGATATTTAAGACATATATGTTCACGTAGAAATCTATTAATGTTTAAGTTTAAAATGACTGATGAACTTACAATGACAAAAGCCGATGAAGATGCTCAAAGAGTCTATGCCAAAAAACTTGCTGCTGATAGAGAAAGTCAGAAAAGAAAGCGTGCCGAGGAATCAAAAGAAAAGCAAGGAAACAGGCTTGAGGCTAAAGAACGCAAAACCGCGCAGTTAGATGAAGATCCACCTGGACAGCGAGAGTCAAAACATATCAAAACTGAAAATGATAGCGATGATGATTGGGTTTGGGATTTTAACTTGGATAAGGTCATCAATGCCTACCAGATTTTAGTTAAAAAAACAAAGGCTCGTCGATATGTATTTCATAGTGAAGCTGAAAAATAAAGAAGAAAAAGAAAACTGAAAAAAGAAAAAATGTAAAAGACTAAAAAATACTAAAAAGAAAAAACACTCAAAGAGAAATTACAGACCGGGACACAAATGACGACCGGGACAGAGGGAATATAAATAACGACCGGGACACTCAAAGAGAAATTATAGACTGGGATACCGGGACACAAATGACGACCGGGACACAGGGAATATAAATGACGACCAGGACACAGGTATTTACGAATATCGTTCAAAGACAAATGTTTAATTGTAAAAAGACCGTTGAAAGAGAAATTTCTAATTGTAAAATGACTGAAGAACCTACAATGGTAACGGTACCACCATCAAAGTAGATAACCAGTGGGTTGTTCCATATTCCCCATTATTATCAAAAACATTTAATGCACACATAAACGTTGAATACTGTAACTCCGTAAAGGCAATCAAATACATATGTAAATACGTCAACAAAGGCAGTGACATGGCAGTTTTGGCTTGCAGCCCGAAATCAAAGATTTCGACGAAATCGTACAATATCAGGCTGGAAGATACATAAGCAGTAATGAAGCTGTTTGGCGAATTCTTTCATTTCCGATACATGAACGTAGTCCAGCTGTTGTTCACTTAGCGGTACATTTACAGAATGGTCAACGTGTTTATTTCTCGGAAACCAACGTGCAACAAAGAGCCCTGAATCCACCGGATACAAAATTAACAGCTTTTTTTTCGCTTTGCAAAAATGATGCTTTTGCGAAAAAACTGCTGTATACTGAAGTGCCTTCGTATTACACGTGGAATACTAAAAATAAAGTATTTGAACGTCGAAAACAGGGTAAGTCAGTCGACGGCCAACCTACCATCTTCAAAGATACCACGATAGGAAGACTCTACACCGTTCACCACAATCAACATGAATGCTTCTTTCTACGCCTGCTTTTGTTGAATGTACCCAGTCCGACATCCTTTGAGTATTTGAGAACTGTAAACGGTACTATACATGACACTTACCGTAGTGCATTCCAAGCTCTGAATTTATTGGAGAATGACCAACACTGGGATAACTGCATCAATGACGCGTGCGAAACGTCAACCCCAAGTCAAATTCGTGCATTGTTTGGCATCATTTTAACAACTTGCTCTCCATCAGCTCCTACAGAGTTATGGGAAAAAAATATAAGTCAAAAATGTCCAAAGATATACTCCATCGAAAACAGTTAGAGACGTCAGATATGACTTTTGATTTTACATCAGAAATTTATAACGACACTTTAGTTATTATAGTAGATTTGTGCGTACAAATGGCAAACAAACCTCTTCAGGATTTGGGAATGCCTTCACCAGACCGTATCGCTGCTGTTTCGACATGTGTAGAATTGGATCATGAACAAAGTTACAGTACGAGTGATCTATTGTCGTATGT